>NC_064639.1:657456504-657726504 GCF_023864345.2 Schistocerca serialis cubense | reverse complement strand
TGCTGTCTCTGACTGAATCACAATGTCATCGGCGAACCTCAAAGTTTTTATTTCTTCTCCCTGGATTTTAATACCTACTCCAAATTCTAGGGAATTCAATATTTCGAGTGTGCAGATAGTACCACATTCAAGGCATTACCTGTCACCACGACCAGCGCAGTGGCCGAGGGCTTTAACGACAGAGAGCAGCAGCTTAGACTTAGTGTTAGCAGACAAGCAACACAGCGTGAAAGAACTGCATAAATCACTATGAGACGCACGATGAACATAGTACGTTGGGACAGTGCAGCTAAATTTAGCGTTAAAGGGCTATGGCAGCAGGTGGCCAATCCGTCTGCCTTTGCTAACAGCATGACATCGCCTGCACCACCTGTCCTGAGGCCGCGACCTCATCGATTCGACCCTACACAACAGGGAAACCATGGTCTGGTCACATGACTCCAGATTTCAGTTGGTAGTAGCTGGTGGTATGATTCGAATGTGGCTCACGCCCCGCGAAGCCATGGATCCAAATGCAACAGGGTATTGTGAAAACAGTTGGTGGCTCCATAAAAGGGTTGGCTATGTTTACATGGTATGGACTTGGTTCTCTGGTCCAACTGTACCGATCGCTGAAAATGATTATGTCCGACAACCTGGAGACCATTTATAGGCATTTATGGATTTCATGTTTCCAAACAACGATGGAACTTTTATGGATAACAAGGCGATATTTCACTTGGCCAAAATTGTTCAAGATTGGTTTGAAGAACATTACGGATAATCAGAGCGAATGATTTGGCACTCGAGATTGCCCTACATGAATCCATTTGATCATTTGTGGGACATAGCCCATACTTCCGTTCATGGACAACATTCTACGCCGGCAAGACTTTCGAAATTGGGGACGGCTACAGAGGCAGGATGGCTCCATATTTCTGCAGGGGACTTCCAACGACTTGTTGAGTCCACCATACCACATCGAGTTGCTGCACTAAGCCGGGAACGAAGAGGTCCGACACGATATAAGGATGTATCCCATCACTTTTGTTTGCAACTTTCACACAGCCATCCTTTTAGACTAACAGTCAGAAATGTAAATGACGAGGTATAGGATTTTTTTTTCCTTTAAAATCTCCATTTCTGGATCCGTCACTAGAAAATCCGGCATAAACTGTTGCTGAAATCACCGGCGGCCATGCCTCGAATGCGAAAGATACCTGTACGCCCCTCCTCTCAGAACAAGAATTTACTGTGTCAAGATTCACTATCATGTTGGAAACGTCTGTTACACCCAGCAATAGTATCTGATGCCCAATCAGTTAAGTTCACATTCCGACCCAGTCAGACAATTCGAGTAACGAGAGCGTTGCTCTCAAGAACTAGGAATGATTGTCACTAGGCCATTGAAGAGAAAAGTAGAAAGTTCAAAGCAGGTGAACAGATACACTAGAGACGTGGTATAATGGAAATTGTTGTAACTCCATTTAACGTTATTATAACGTCGATTTAGCATTCGATCAAAAAATATTCTTTTGTATTTCCGAAACACAATCTCGAATGTTGTTAATGGTTCAAAAATGGTTCAAATGGCTCTGAGCACTATGGGACTTAACTTCTGAGGTCATCAGTCCCCTAGAACTACTTAAACCTAGCTAACCTAAGGACATCACACACATCCATGTCCGAAGCAGAATTCGAACCTGCGACCGTAGCGGTCGCGCATGTTGTTAATGAACGTGAACAAACATTATATCCATATTCTGAAAGTCAGCGGCATTTTGTAATTTAATCACAGCGCTGCTATTTCCTGATTATTATTACACATATCTGCAACGGGACTGTCTTTCTTTCTATCTTTTGCTTGGGCCGTTTCTCCCGCGGATTCGCAGGGTCGGCATGGTTAATCGGGTGTGGCAATGTTAGTGGAAGTGGTGGCCAGATGCCCTTCCTGCCGCCACCCCGTACCCCCCGGGATGGAATTAGTGTACCCCAACTCTCTGCGACTTGTGTAATCCATGGAACAGTGCGAAAGTGTTCAGATGTCTGCGAGCCGTGTAACTGAGGCGGGACGTGGGGACCAGCCCGGTATTCACCTAGGCGTATGTGGAAACCAGCCAAAAAACCACATCCTGGCTGGCCGGAACACCGCCCCTCGTCGTTAATCCGCCAGGCGGATTCGATCCAAAAAAGGACTCTACTCCAGTTTGACATATCTGACTGAGGCGTTAGCTCACTTCCATAAATCAACTACTTGATCCGTCAATGGTTCCTCAAAGGAGACCTTTCTCAGACTAAACTAAGTCGACGGTCTTTAATGACTTACATGATGACAGGACGTTATAAAACCTGCATTTTTTGCTGGATTATGTGTAATGTAATGTGAGAATTAGCTGTTGCATCATTTTTCACAACAGTATTCACTTAAAACTACAATAACGCAAAAAAATCTACTGACACATGGGAATCATGAATTATCGTCGTCACAACAGGCAAATAAAACAACAGTATGTGAGAGATGACCAACTATTAAAATGATTCTCAATTAAAAAGAATAATAACTAGAGTCTCGTTAAGACAAGAAGTTTTGCAACGGTGAATGTTAGTTAGTTACAGGTTCCATACATCGAATTCATAATAAACGCTATCATGTGGAGCATGTCAAGAGAACGAACATAGAAAACTTAGACAAACCTTAAGAAAAGGGGAAAAATAGTATATATGCGCTTACAAGTTGGCCATTTACAGGTTTTCAGATTTTTTGTTTTTTATTGCTGACTAATTATTTCTAGGGAGAATTCCACTGTGATGTAGAAGGAGTTGTCAAGAAGAAACTCATTTAATCGACGTCTGATAACAGTCATTCCGTCTTTCAGATAGTTCATTGCTGTGCCAAAGTTAATTAAATATGATAATGCAGATAATTTTTACTTCTAGAGTTGTCAATCTCTCTGGCACTCTTAAACATGTACAAACTGTTGACAAAAACATGCATAAGTAAATAAACTTACTCTGAAGTTCTGATTGTATTCACTTCTGCATAAAAAGATACCTGAAAGATGTTTCTGTGTGAACTGCACGCATAATTCAAGTTACATTCTTGCGCGCAATGAATACTTTTTGCCTAAGTGAAGAGTCATACCATATCATTATCCCATAAGGCATCATCATCATCATCATTTAAGACTGATTATGCCTTTCAGCGTTCAGTCTGGAGCATAGTCCCCTTTTTAAAATTTCTCCATGATCCCCTATTCCGTGCTAACATTGGTGCCTCTTCTGATGTTAAGCCTATTACTTCAAAATCATTCTTACCCGAATCCAGGTACTTTCTCCCTGGTCTGCCGCGACTCCTCCTACCCTCTACTGCTGAACCCATGAGTCTCTTGGGTAACCTTGCTTCTCCCATGCGTGTAGAATGATCCCACCATCTAAGCCTGTTCGCCCTGACTACTACATCTATAGAGTTCACTCCCAGTTTTTCTTTGATTTCCTCATTGTGGACACCCTCCTGCCATTGTTCCCATCTACTAGTACCTGCAATCATCCTACTACTTTCACACCCGTAACCTCAACATTATTGATAAGGTACCCTGAATCCACCCAGCTTTCGCTCCCATGCAACAAAGTTGGTCGAAAGATTGAACGCTGCACAGATAACTTAGTCTTGGTACTGACTTCCTTCTTGCAGAGGAGAGTAGATCGTAGCTGAGCACTCACTGCATTAGCTTTGCTACACCTCGCTTCCAGTTCTTTCACTATGTTGCCATCCTGTGGGAATATGCATCCTAAGTACTTGAAACTGTCCACCTGTTCTAGCTTTGTTCCTCCTATTTGGCATTCAATCCGTTTATATCTCTTTCCCACTAACATTACTTTCGTTTTGGAGATGCTAATCTTCATACCATAGTCCTTACATTTCTGGTCTAGATCTGAAATATTACTTTGCAAACTTTCAACCGAATCTGCCATCACAACTAAGTCATCCGCATATGCAAGACTGCTTATTTTGTGTTCACACATCTTAATCTCACCCAGCCAGTCTATTGTTTTCAACATATGATCCATATATAATATGAACAACAGTGGAGACAGGTTGCAGCCTTGTCTTACCCCTGAAAGTACTCTGAACCATGAACTCAATTTACCGTCAACTCTAACTGCTGCCTGACTATCCATGTAAAGACCTTTAATTGCTTGCAAAAGTTTGCCTCCTATTCCATAATCTCGTAGAACAGACAATAACTTCCTCCTAGGAACCCGGTATTATGCCTTTTCTAGATCTATAAAGCATAGATACAATTCCCTGTTCCATTCATAACACTTCTCCATTACTTGCCATAAGCTAAAGATCTGGTCTTGACAACCTCTAAGAGGCCTAAACCCACACTGATTTTCATCCAATTGGTCCTCAACTAATACTCGCACTTTCCTTTCAACAATACCTGAGAAGATTTTACCCACAACGCTGATTAAAGAGATACCTCTGTAGTTGTTACAATCTTTTCTGTTTCGATGGTTAAAGATTGGTGTGATTACTGCTTTTGTCCAGTCTGGTGGAATCTGTCCCGACTCCCAGGCCATTTCAATTATCCTGTGTAGCCATTTAAGACCTGACATTCCAGTGTCTTTGATGAGCTCCGACTTAATTTCATCCACCCCAGCTGCTTTATTGCACTGCAATCTATTGACCATTTTCACCACTTCCTCAAATGTGATCCTATTTCCATCCTCATTCCTATCCCATTGTACATCGAAATCTGGAACATTAGTGATCATATTTTCACCTACATTGAGCAACTCTTCAAAATATTCCCTCCATCTGCCCAAGGAATCCTCAGGATTCACAAGCAGTTTTCCTGACCTGTCCAAAACACTTGTCATTTCCTTCTTACCTCCCTTTCGAAGACTGCTAATTACACTCCAGAATGGTTTTCCAGCAGCTTGACCCAAAGTCTCCAACCTGTTTCCAAGGTCTTCCCAAGATTTCTTCTTGGATGCTGCAATTATCTGTTTGACTTTGTTTCTTTCTTCAACATAACTTTCTCTGTCTACCTGAGTTCTAGTATGTAGCCATTTTTGATACGCCTTCTTTTTCCTTTTACAGGCTGCCTTGACTGTGTCATTCCACCAAGCTGTTTGCTTCATCCTACCTTTACGCACTACTGTTCCAAGACATTCTTTAGCCACTTCTAGTACTGTGTTCCTGTACCTTGTCCATTCCTTTTTCAATGACTGTAATTGACTTCATTCAACTAACTGGTACCTTTCTGAGATCATTGTTATGTACTTGTGCCTGATTTCCTTATCCTGAAGTGGTTCATGGTGTGGGTTCCTGTAGTCATGTCCTAGTTCATGAACCACGGGCAATGTATGAGTGGCCAAGTAAGTGGTCCCGACAGTCGGGATACCAGTTACTTTGGAATAAGGCTAGGCATCTCGGACATATTCTGAGTTGTGGTCACCTTTGTGCTCATACGGCAAAGACTACCAAATCCACCGGTTAGTCCCTCAACCGTTAGGGGTAAAACTCAATGGGACTCGGGGCAAGTAAGACTAGCAACTTGCGTCCCTGGTACTTTAAATATGATGCTGGCAACAATCAGAGCAAAATGCCTCGGACCTTTGGAGGTGGCGGTGTCCCACCTCTAACTGACAAACCAGGGACTCCTAAGATACGACTCGGCAAACAAATGGTAATGAGATGGGGAGCTATTAATATCAATGGGGGCTACTCTGGGAAGAAGGTAGAGCTGGCAGAGGCTGCAAGTGAGATGGGGCTGGATGTTTTACCTGTTAGTGACATTCGGGTATGGGGTGAGAAAGAAGAGAAAGTGGGAGAATACAAGGTCTATCTGTCAGGAGTCAAAGCAGGAATAGCACAATGGGGTGTAGGGATTTACATCAGGAAAGAAATGGAACCTGTAGTTGCAATAAGGTATGTAAACGAACGACTGATGTGGATAGATTTGACAGTATCTAGCAAGAAAATTAGGATTGTGTCAGTATATTCGCATTGTGAAGGGACAGATAAAGATAAGATGGATAGTTTTTATGATGCACTCAGTGATGTAGTTGTTAGAGTAAAGGACAAGGACAGTGTTCTGCTCATGAGTGATTTTAATGCCAGGATTGTAAATCGAGCAGAAGGGTATGAAAAGGTTATGGAGAGGATATGGTGGCCAACAGGAACGGGAAACAACTCTTGGATTCCTGTGCCAGTATGGGCTTAGTAATCACAAACTCCTTTTTTAAACATAAGAACATTCACCGGTATACTTGGGAAGGCAAGGGAACCAGATCTGTCATTGACTATATAACAACAGATCAGGAATTCAGGAACGCTGTGAGGGACACACGTGTATTCAGGGGATTCTTTGATGACACTGATTATTATTTAATCTGCAGCGAAATTGGTATTGTGAGGCCGAAAGTGCAGGAGGTCAGATCCATATGTAGAAGGATAAGAGTGGAGAAACATAAGGCATCAACGAATAAAAATATGCACAATACGCTACCTACAATTTTTTACCCTATTTATTATTTGTTGTTGGTATACCAGGTTAATAGGAGGTTAGGTATTTTTGAAAGTACAAAACTGGATGACCTATTTTTTTAAAAGTTTAGCTCATGTGTGCCAAACCATCCAGTAGCTTTCGCAAAATCATCATTTACTAGTTTGCCTGTTGAGACGTCTTTTATCGCTTCCACAACAATTCTTCAATGAGCTGAGAACACACCTGATTCGTCATCCCCATTCAAATAAACTGGAAGATCGTTAACATAAAGCAAGAACAGTAATGGTGCAATGATAAAACCCTTTGACATTCCCGTCGTAATTTCTCTTCGTGTAGATGATGTGGCGTCCCTCCTTGTATTACACGGAAAGCCTAGAGTAGCTTTCTGCATTCTTTGTTTTAGATAAGAATAATCCACGCATTTTCCGTACTCAATATTCCATAAAAATTTAACTTCTCGAATAGAATTTTATGACCCTTACCACCAAATATCTTCGATAAGTCACAGAAGATCTAAGTGGGTGACATTTGATCATTTAAGGACGAGCTCAGTAAATGAATAAATAGCCGACTAAGTGCAATATCCCTTTTGAAATCCAAACTGTTCATGACTAGGTATCCGACAGATAGGTGACCATCAAACAGTACATTACCATTTCAAAAATTTTAGAAAATTATGTAAGGACTGATGCTGGCCGGTAGGTATTGCCATCTGTAGAGTCATCCTTCTATATTGCATTATAGTATAGCTCACCACCGGTATATTTCAGTTCTTTTGGAGAAAAACCCTGAGTAAACGATGCATTACATAAATGACTAGGAACATTACGTATTATGGACCGTAAACTTTTTAGTGCCTCATTGGAGGTATTATGCATCCAAAACGAACACTGATAAGCATTTTTTCAGATGGATATGACAGATATTGATTATTCGGTAGGGTGTCTTGTTTTCTCTTCTGAACACCTTGTTAAAAATATATGCTACCTATTTAATGACTTTTACAATCTTCCTGTTCACTTTATCAGAAGTAGTGTCAATTTACATTGCTTCTTCCCCTTTATCTCTTTTAACTACTTTCCACACTGATTTTAGTTTATTACCTGATCTTTCAATTTCAGCCGAGATGTGCATACTACTGTTTATTTTTTTTTTTTTCATATATCAGTCACTTTCCGACTGCGAGAGTCACCTTCCGACTGCGATAGTCACCTTCCGGCTGTGAGACCTGCACGTATGAAGAAATTTATTAGATGGCGAATTGCCTATTTCTTCTTCCGTGCCTTATTTCCCACGTCATTTGGGCTGCTCTCTTAGTCCTGTTAACGTCATTCTTAACATACTTGCGCTATTTCATGGTGCATTCCCATCGTTTTCAGGTCGTTATTTAGGGTCCTAACCGGTGTATTGAGGGGCGTTCGGGGACTCCTAACGGTTATTTTTATGTTACATGGTTGGCTTCACGATGCATGAGATGACTATACCAGCGCTGATGAGTCTCTTGAATATTTTCCGCTGTGTTTGCTATCCTAATCGAATCTCAGATACAGTCATTTGTTACTCTGACCCTTAGGAGCAGTCCTCAAACCAGTGTAGCATCCATGTCTCTGTAACCTGAAGTTTACATGCGACTTATATGTATACAGACCAACATTTTGAACCGTAAGTTAGAGCTGTTATATTCGCACTTTTGTACATATTTCTTATGACTTCGATAGGCATTTTCGCACCACAGAGAGCTCTTATTAGTTACTTCTAGTTCAACTAACCAGTTTCTGTCCGGTTTTCAATGTTTTCACCCGTGGAAGCTGTGGATATTGTTACAGATTTGAGAAAATTTTAACCAATCGCCTTTGTTATAAGGGCATTGTCTAGATGTGGCTCCGTTTTAGAACTGATGGCCGTTTTTGATAAGTTGTTAGTTCTATTTTCGTGCACCAAGCATCGATGAAGTCTTGAATTTCTGGTAGACACTCTACTATTAGATCTATGTCGTCAGCGTATAAAAGTATCCACGGAATTGGTTTCTGTAGATGTTCTGAGACAGTTCATGACCAGATTGAGTAGAAGAAGACTGAATGCAGATCCTTGATGAACAGCAACTTGTACCTCGCATTCTTCTCCGACTCCCGCACGGCTTATAACTTTTGTCTTGATGTCCTCGTACATGTTGTAACCTCCCCACAAAATAAATTCCTCCCAACAGAAAATAAAAAATATAAATAATATTCACATTTAGTGTAACCTCAAAACAGAAAAATTCCTAAACCTCTCAACAGTAAAAAATATAATTATGTCGTTCACATTCAGTATAACCTACCAAAAGGAAAATTGCGTAACCTATCAATAATAAAATGTGACTAATCTCTCAATTAAAAAAATTGTCGCTCACTTATAACCTTTCAGTAATGACTGTGAATTTAAACTGGTAAATTTTGGACGTCAGCAGTGCTGCGTCATGGCCCTGAAAGATCATTCTGAAAGAAACTGAAAATTCTTACCTCAATAAGGTCGCCGGATAACGCATATATATCTACTCCTATAAGAAATTATTCTGGCTCAGCCCTGTGCAATGCTGGCCGCTAGACTTGTCATTTATAAAAGGAAACAACTGATTTTTCTTTTCAATAATCGGGATGACCAAGGATTGGAGAAATTAGTAAATTCTTTAAATTGAAATGAATGATCGTCAAAAGTTACTTTTTATGAGAAAGATTATTATTACGAGATTTTTTTTTTAAATATTTACATGGGACTTGATTTAACAATACTACATATGCGCAAGGCTGCTTTTACCTTATACTACAACGCTAAGGCTCCGCCATCGCTCCACCACGACCGGCCCAGCCAACACAATACCCCAGACTGCTCGCTAGCAACTACTTACTCCAATACTACACAGTTCCAACTGCAGTCAACACTGCTTATTGGTCTGAGATTCTCTTATACCTTACACATCGTAGGCAGCGTGTGAGCAATACATCGAAATTACATCTGCTCGAGTGCGCTAGCAACAAATTTCTTAATCATGGACCTCTTATAATGTCATTGAGAATATAGATGTATTAATTTGGGAGACACTGCGCGCGAAGGACCTTGGCACTCGGTAGAAAGCTTTTACGATGTCAGTAAACACAATACGGAGAACTTTCTAGAGATCTTTGTACTTTTTTCCATTTGGATTGTAACGGAATGAATGTCTTCTATAGCGCTTGCTCCGCTAGAAAAAGAACGTTGATTGAGCGTAGTTTATGTTACCTTGTTTAATCTCCTTGCAAATACTCTCTTCTGCATCTTCAGTGCCTGTAATGTTAGGTTTACTGAACGATAGTTTCCACAGTGGGCTATATAATGTTCTAGAGCGGGATTAGGTTACTTCTTATTCCGTCAATTGAGGTAACGTTAAAAAGATTAGCGAAGCATAATATAATGGCATTTTCGCTCGTGTTCATAAGTTCAGTCGTTATTCCACTGGGCCCAGTTGCTTATCTGTTTTTTTTTTTTTGTATTTTTAAGAACATTTTTTACTTCTAACGGACCTTGAGCAGGTGATAAATCATATAACGCTTCTTGAGGGAAATCGTTTAACAATTATCTTATAGTATCGCTGCATCATTCATTAACACTCTTATTGGAAGTCAATAGTGTTTCACAACCCTATTTAATTTACTTTTTGTATTTTACATCTTTGGTATAATAATTTCTACATTCAGCAACTTTTAAAATTTATTTATCAGTTTCAGCTGTTTCGGATCTATTGTAAATGCTGCTATTAGCTCTTGTTTTCGAGACAGCAGCCAATCGCATGGCTTGTACATTCGTAAACAAGGCGATCGTTTGTTATGTCTTTCACTCTTTCAAACAACTCTTTCACCGAACTACATCGATACCTCTCCTCAATGCAGCATTCCGTGAAGAATGGGCTGCCATTCCTCAAGAAAACTTCCAGCACCTGATTGAACGTATGCCTGCGAGAGTAGAGTTCAATTCCAGCATTACCAACGGAGGGCGCCACAAACTTGTCATTTTGAGCGAAGAGTCCGGTTACTTCTGATCAGATAGTGTATTTTGTTGTGTTGGTTAGCTGGATAGGACAGCTGTAAATGGTGAGGTAGAAATCAGGGAGGAAGGGGGTGCTTGTGGTGGGTTCTGCAATTATTGCCTGGGTTTTGGAGATGCTCATCTTCAGGACCGGTTGATTACGCCGGGAGGTAAACTGATTGCAGTGAATTTGAAGGGATGGTTGAAATTTCTGGAGAGTATGGTAGAGGGCGTGGAAAGCGCTGTCATCAGCGTAATCAAGGATGTGATTTCAGTTGCTCAAATGCTCATTTATTTTAATTGCGTTATTTCTCGAAAAGTACTATCAAACGGCATATCTAACAATTTATTATTAGACTTCAGTAAAGCGAGTGACTCAAATGTATGACGGCGTGCTGAACATTAATGTCTCAAAATTTTTATGTGAACACTGTTACAGCTTCTGCCGCTAGAAGGCTCCGATTGGTGGCGTGTAACATGGTGGGCTGCAATGTAACTATGACGGCGCCCGAGATACACCGCGCTGTAACCGTGTCTTGAATTGGAATAGTTCGCCCACACATGGACCACACTCGCCTTCAGCAATACAATATCAGACCATACATGGGCGATGCGACATCTGTAACAGTCCGACCCTTAGGTTAACTGTTAACGATCCTACTCCCGAGTTGGCACCATCGGATTTTCATCAGTTTCCAAACCTTAAAGGACACTTGCTATCTCTTTCACAGTGATGAAGCGTTGCGAACAGAGATGAAGTAGTGGCTCCGTCAACAAAGTCAAACATTCTACAGCGATAGTATCAACAAACTGATCTCTCGCCAGGGTAAATAAGTTGAAGAATAAATATGAAGACATGAAAATAAAGATGCAGAATGTTACTAACATTTGTTTTATCTAAAAAATTTTAAAATTTTCCACGTGAATAATTCTGGGATTTACTTTTCAGCACTCTCTCGTACATAATTGTAGACAGTCAGTGCACATACGTTAACAGATATCTATAATACTGTATGGTAATAAGATAATTAATATGAGATATAATCTTCTTTGGCTTTCATTAGAAGTGACCACAAAATGCTAATAATTTAAAAAAAATTTTATGAAACAAGATGTGTCAGATATAAGTATGCATTTCTATTCTAATATACAGCTAATTTTATTTCATTATTTCCGTCGAATTAACTGTGTGGTAATAATCCCCTGTCGGAAATAAGTGAGAACAAAATATATCAAACTGTGATAACGTTACATCAGGTAACATTCATTTTCAGAATAGAATACTGCAATTGCGTGTGTTGTTGAGAAGTATGCAGTCCTGTTCATTCGGACATTCATGCATGTCCGAAGGAACAGCCATTGTTTGTATATACGAAGAACCAGCGCATCTTACTTCTGAACAACACAGGCACCGCAATATCGCAGCTATTCGCCGACACTGGGCAAGCAACTTTTAATTATAATGTCTCCCCTGTATGGGACTATACGTAATGAATGTACGAGTGCAGGTTGTAGACACATGGTTCACGAGATATGGAAATTTGGATGGGGGCCTGAAGCGTACTCGCATACCATACTGGTGACTCGACCGCTCGCGGTAAGTGAGAAGTCTGGATTCGAGTTGCAATCTGGTACAGATTTTCATTGTCATTGTTCCTTTGTACAACTGATGGTTTCCCATATTTACAACTGCGAATACATTTCATAATTTTCACAAAACTGACTCTAGATGACTTAAACAGTTAATTTATTTCAAGCTGCCGGCCTAGCACTTTTCAGTTTGTCTACGAATAATTGATCATGCTGCCTGTTATATTTTATTTTGCTAGTGAGTGACGCCCCAGTTGCAATGTTTTGAAAGTCTGAAAATTCTTACTGTCTGCCTTTTTGCCGGGAACAGCTGTACGATCCAATGTTGCGAAGTTCTAATCTCACGTTGTCAGTATGTACCACAATTTTTATTGCGAACTCCGTCACATACGTACTAACATTATAAAAGTAGTAATAAATGCAGGGTGATTCAGCTGCTCCTACTTCTGGGATTCATGCAACTCACAAATCCTTCAGAAACCACGTGTGAGACATTCATATTCTCTCGCTCCCTACGTGCAACTTATTTGTCCTACAGAGAAATTAATAGGACCTTTAATGTAGTTATGTTTTGCACTGGGACACGTTTTCGCTGTTCTTGAGTCATTCAAGAAAGAAGGAAGGCTCGTTTGAAGGTCACATTTGTGAGTTTTTACGGGCGCTTTTTTTTGTCTTCAGTTTTCTGACTGATTTGATGCGGCCCGCCGGCCGTGGTGGCCGAGTGCTTCTAGGCGCTTGAGTCCGGAACAGCGCGACTGCTACGGTCGCAGGTTCGAATCCTGCATCGGGCATGGATGTGTGTGATGCCCTTAGGTTAGTTAGGTTTAAGTAGTTCTAAGTTCTAGGAGACTGATGACCTCAGATATTAAGTCCAATTGTGTTCAGAGGCATTTGAACCATTTGATGCGGCCCGGCATGAATTCATCTCCTGTGCTAAGTTCTTCATCGCAGAGTAGCACTTGCAACCTATGTCCTCAATTATTTACTGTATGTATTCCAATCTCTGTCTTCCTCTGCAGTTTTTGCCCTCTACAGCTCCCTCTAGTACCATGGAAGTCATTCCATCATGTCTTAAAAGATATCCTATCTTCCTGTTCCTTCTCTTTATCAGTGTTTTCCACATATTCCTTTCATCTCCGATTCTGCTCAGAACATCCTCATTCCTTACCTTATCAGTCCACCTAACTTTCAACATTCATCTATAGCACAAAACCTCAAATGTTTAGATTCTTTGCTGTTCCAGTTTCCCCACAGTCCATGTTTCACTACCATGCAATTCTGTGCTCCAAACGTATATTCTCAGAAATTTCTTCCTCAAATTAAGGCCGATATTTGATATTAGTAGACTTCTCTTGGCCAGGAATGCTCTTTAAGGGCTATGCTCGCAAATACAGCCAGGTGCTATCAGTAAGAAAATCGAATATTTCAACAAATGGACATCCTGTCACTTTCAAGAAAAACACATTTGAAGGTGATGTTTGTATGTTTTTTTTTTGAGTAATTCGAAAAATACCACCTTTAGCGGAGACTTATCCCAGTACAAAATGTAACTACATTAAATTTACCAGATAAAACTCCTGTTCATTTTTCATGTAAGAGTAATAGTTTGAACGTAGAGAGCGACAGAATAGGAAATTGAAATGAGAATTAAATCAAGACCCTAAGCTGTCGATAGGGACTGATATACATCAACAGGGAGAGTTGAAAATGTGTGCCCCGACTGGACTCGAACCCAGGATCTCCTGCTCACAATGGCAGACGCTCTATTCATCTTTTTTTTTCTTCTTCATTTTGTTCGATATAGTTCGTTGCCTTTGGTCTTCGCGGACGTCACAAGTCATCCGTTCACGTTGATCGTTGATTCCTTGACCCAGTTTTTTTATTACAGAGAACAGACTACATTCGTAGTGCCCCTGCCCCTACACTCATTACTCGCGGGAGACAATCTTACCGAGACCCGTAAGAGTTCGGGCACTGCGCGTGCATCTAGCACAGAAGAAGAAGAAGGTCAATGACCGGTTAGCCTTAACTATATATGAAGATGGTATCTGTTCTTTCGGACAATCTTTCGGACATGTCTGAGAGAACAGATGCCATCTTCATATATATGAATAGGAAAATCTTGCGCGTGTTATTGGAAGACATTGAGGGCTGCACAAATTCCATGGGAAGCGGCAACTAAATCACCCTGTGTATCTGCAAAGAAAAGAAACCAAGAGTGCGTAACCTGGAAACTCACTGACACCACAGAGATATCTATCGTGACGTAAAGGAATAGGTAACTGTTTGAATTCTTACATAACATGAACTAGTTTCTTGAATGATCATCAGCTAGCAGATCATTTGCGCGACATTAGACGTCTACCTTCTTAAACATGACATTTTTCAAATGACTGATTCAAAAAGTAATTACCGCACGTATTTGTTGTCCACGAAAGCCAGTCAGCATTTTTAACATGTTACATTGTGTTATTACGGCACGTATGATATAGCAAGCAGAACACTAGACTCCGGCTCTATTCCAGACTGGAATGGGAATGTTTCCTCATGTCAATACATTCAGGACGACCCCACAGTGATGTCAAAGTGATTGCGGGTGGCGCTCAAATAACTTACAGGAATGCAGTCGGGTACCTTCTTTGACAAGCGCGATTATTTGGTCAAGTGGACACTCTGTTATCCATGTATCTGTTTATATGTATGTGTAAAGAACAGTGTCCGTTTGTTTATCCGTAGTTCATACAAATCTGCAATTTTGATCTCTTCTTTATGAAGGTTTCCACATTCTATCTTCAGGGCAAGAGGAAATTCACTGTCTTCACAAGATTTCGTAATCTGACTTAAAACATAATCTGACTTACAACATGTAGGTTTGCAACATATAAAGTGGAAAGGTTGTGAGCATAAATCTCTTGAATTTCGTGACCGACTTACTTCAAATTGGTACATTCAGATGAAACAATGAATAACGTTAATGAACTAAATATATGACAAATTCAGAATTAAATACCTATCAAACGAAATATATGGTAGTAAACTGGCTGCAATTCCTACTGCGCGAATAAATTACTTAAATTTAGGTCAGGGATGGAGGGGCGGCGGGGAAGAAGAAAAGAAAAGACAAGGGGCTATTGATATGAGATGCATCAGGACTTTGTGTGGCATCAGCGGCGACAGGATGCTAATGCGGTATGTCCCGCTTACCAAGCAGCTGCGTTAACCACTGCAGCACCTTTCCCTTTTTTTTCTTTTATTTAAATTCATTTTGTTTGTTACTGTTTGTTGCTCTTTGTCTTGGTGGAGTCACGTGACACTCCTCGAAATTCATCGTTAATCGCAACTGCGCAGACTATCTCGGCACGCCTTCTCACGACCGCCCTGCCCACTCCCCTTCTTTTCTGTGTCCTCTCCCTCCACCTGCTCCCCCTTGTTCTGCTTTTCCTCTCCTCCCCTCGTTTTTCCCCTCATCTGTCTGGGTCTTCCCCCCTCCCCCCTTCTGCCTTTGTCCTCTATAGTGTTCAGTGATGTACGTCCCATTTTTAAGTGTTGCGAACAGCCACCATACTGTCGCTAGGTGTGTTTTTAACTCTTTCGAAAAGAAACCAGACTGTCGCCGTGTTTTTTAATTGTGCCTGTCTATTTACTGTGTGTTTTAATCAGCATCCTTTGGTTTTATATTGTCTTTGCAACTTTCTAGCCTTGTTTCAGTTTTTAACAATCACCGTTTTGTAGGTTGTTTTTATTGTTCTGACATCTCTTAATTCAGTTTTTAACTTTTCTGTAGGCTGCAGACCGGCGTATTATGCTGCTGGGGGGTGTCGAAATCCAATAAAGAAAGAAAAAAAGTTACTTTTACCATTATAATACATGGTCCCCCCCCCCATGAACCATGGATCTTGCCGTTGGTGGGGAGGCTTGCGTGCCTCAGCGATACAGATAGCCGTACCGTAGGTGCAACCACAACGGAGGGGTATCTGTTGAGACGCCAGACAAACGTGTGGTTCCTGAAGAGGGGCAGCAGCCTTTTCAGTAGTTGCAAGGGCAACAGTCTGGATGATTGACTGATCTGGCCTTGTAACAATAACCAAAAGGGCCTTGCTGTGCTGGTACTGCGAACGGCTGAAAGCAAGGGGAAACTACAGCCGTAATTTTTCCCGAGGGCATGCAGCTTTACTGTATGATTACATGATGATGGCGTCCTCTTGGGTAAAATATTCCGGAGGTAAAATAGTCCCCCATTCGGATCTCCGGGCGGGGACTACTCAAGAGGATGTCGTTATCAGGAGAAAGAAAACTGGCGTTCTACGGATCGGAGCGTGGAATGTCAGATCACTTAATCGGGCAGGTAGGTTAGAAAATTTAAAAAGGGAAATGGATAGGTTGAAGTTAGATATAGTGGGAATTAGTGAAGTTTGGTGGCAGGAGGAACAAGACTTCTGGTCAGGTGAATACAGGGTTATAAACACAAAATCAAATAGGGGTAATGCAGGAGTAGGTTTAATAATGAATAGGAAAATAGGAATGCGGGTAAGCTACTACAAACAGCATAGTGAATGCATTATTGTGGTCAAGATAGATACGAAGCCCACACCTACTACAGTAGTACAAGTTTATATGCCAACTAGCTCTGCAGATGACGAAGAAATTGAAGAAATGTATGATGAAATAAAAGAAATTATTCAGATTGTGAAGGGAGACGAAAATTTAATAGTCATGGGTGACTGGAATTCGAGTGTAGGAAAAGGGAGAGAAGGAAACATAGTAGGTGAATATGGATTGGGGGACAGAAATGAAAGAGGAAGCCGCCTGGTCGAATTTTACACAGAGCACAACATAATCATAACTAACACTTGGTTTAAGAATCATGAAAGAAGGTTGTATACATGGAAGATCCCTGGAGATACTAAAAGGTATCAGATAGATTATATAATGGTAAGACAGAGATTTAGGAACCAGGTTTTAAATTGTAAGACATTTCCAGGGGCAGATGTGGACTCTGACCACAATCTATTGGTTATGACCTGTAGATTAAAACTGAAGAAATTGCAAAAAGGTGGGAATTTAAGGAGATGGGACCTGGATAAACTAAAAGAACCAGAGGTTGTACAGAGATTCAGGGAGAGCATAAGGGAGCAATTGACAGGAATGGGGGGAAATAAATACAGTAGAAGAAGAATGGGTAGCTTTGAGGGATGAAGTAGTGAAGGCAGCAGAGGATCAAGTAGGTAAAAAGACGAGGGCTAGTAGAAATCCTTGGGTAACAGAAGAAATATTGAATTTAGTTGATGAAAGGAGAAAATATAAAAATGTAGTAAGTGAAACACGCAAAAAGGAATACAAACGTCTCAAAAATGAGATCGACAGGAAGTGCAAAATGGCTAAGCAGGGATGGCTAGAGGACAAATGTAAGGATGTAGAGGCCTATCTCACTAGGGGTAAGATAGATACCGCCTACAGGAAAATTAAAGAGACCTTTGGAGATAAGAGAACGACTTGTATGAATATCAAGAGCTCAGATAGAAACCCAGTTCTAAGCAAAGAAGGGAAAGCAGAAAGGTGGAAGGAGTATATAGAGGGTCTATACAAGGGCGATGTACTTGAGGACAATATTATGGAAATGGAAGAGGATGTAGATGAAGATGAAATGGGAGATATGATACTGCGTGAAGAGTTTGACAGAGCACTGAAAGACCTGAGTCGAAACAAGGCCCCCGGAGTAGACAATATTCCATTGGAACTACTGACGGCCGTGGGAGAGCCAGTCCTGACAAAACTCTACCATCTGGTGAGCAAGATGTATGAAACAGGCGAAATACCCTCAGACTTCAAGAAGAATATAATAATTCCAATCCCAAAGAAAGCAGGTGTTGACAGATGTGAAAATTACCGAACTATCAGCTTAATAAGTCACAGCTGCAAAATACTAACGCGAATTCTTTACAGACGAATGGAAAAACTAGTAGAAGCCAACCTCGGGGAAGATCAGTTTGGATTCCGTAGAAACACTGGAACACGTGGGGCAATACTGACCTTACGACTTATCTTAGAAGAAAGATTAAGGAAAGGCAAACCTACGTTTCTAGCATTTGTAGACTTAGAGAAAGCTTTTGGCAATGTTGACTGGAATACTCTCTTTCAAATTCTAAAGGTGGCAGGGGTAAAATACAGGGAGCGAAAGGCTATTTACAATTTGTACAGAAACCAGATGGCAGTTATAAGAGTCGAGGGACATGAAAGGGAAGCAGTGGTTGGGAAGGGAGTAAGACAGGGTTGTAGCCTCTCCCCGATGTTGTTCAATCTGTATATTGAGCAAGCAGTAAGGGAAACAAAAGAAAAATTCGGAGTAGGAATTAAAATTCATGGAGAAGAAATAAAAACTTTGAGGTTCGCCGATGACATTGTAATTCTGTCAGAGACAGCAAAGGACTTGGAAGAGCAGTTGAATGGAATGGACAGTGTCTTGAAAGGAGGATATAAGATGAACATCAACAAAAGCAAAACAAGGATAATGGAATGTAGTCTAATTAAGTCGGGTGATGCTGAGGGAATTAGATTAGGAAATGAGGCACTTAAAGTAGTAAAGGAGTTTTGCTATTTGGGGAGCAAAATAACTGATGATGGTCGAAGTAGAGAGGATATAAAATGTAGGCTGGCAATGGCAAGGAAAGCGTTTCTGAAGAAGAGAAATTTGTTAACATCCAGTATAGATTTAAGTGTCAGGAAGTCATTTCTGAATGTATTCGTATGGAGTGTAGCCATGTATGGAAGTGAAACATGGACGATAAATAGTTTGGACAAGAAGAGAATAGAAGGTTTCGAAATGTGGTGCTACAGAAGAATGCTGAAGATTAGATGGGTACATCACATAACTAATGAGGAAGTATTGAATAGGATTGGGGAGAAGAGAAGTTTGTGGCGCAACTTGACCAGAAGAAGGGATCGGTTGGTAGGACATGTTCTGAGGCATCAAGGGATCACCAATTTAGTATTGGAGGGCAGCGTGGAGGGTAAAAATCGTAGAGGGAGACCAAGAGATGAATACACTAAGCAGATTCAGAAGGATGTAGGTTGCAGTAGGTACTGGGAGATGAAGAAGCTTGCACAGGATAGAGTAGCATGGAGAGCTGCATCAAACCAGTCTCAGGACTGAAGACCACAACAACAACAATACATGGTGTCATGTACACGCTACGGCAGGTGGTCAATACCAACTACAGCCACTGCATCACAGGTCGCTGAAAAGATCGAAGAGAAACCGCGATTACCTGAACTGTGACGTAAATTGCTCGAACAGTTCGAATCGTGTTCAAATACAACCCTACCTGAAACTGTGAGAACTGAGCTAAAACAACAGAAGACGAATATTTGAAAAAAAGTGAGATACTGAGATACTTAAAACAAACTACAACAACAGATGGCACAGCTAATCATCTCTTCATACAGGTAGAACTTAAAGTTTCCGAAAATTTGTTTGAATAAATAAATTAAAACTTCCAGTACAAAATCATTTAGTTATTACTGAGGTTTAACAGAAATAGCGCAGTTCTGTTTATCGAATTGGTTTACATCGCCATTTCTTATTCGACTGTTGCGTAGTGTGGTCCTTAAGAAGGGTGGCTGTCGGGTTGTATTTCTAGTGATTTTTAAGTGATGATCTGTCTATGTATGCTAGACCTAGAAGAAGATAAGTTTCGTTAAAGTAGATATCAATTCATCCCTATAGAAATTCCGCCGAAGAAAGGAAAGTGTATTGGTCAGAAAATCATACATCTAAAAGACAAAAAGCTATGCAGACGTCGAAGACACCTGAACGATCAGAGCTTCTACTTCTAGGTTAACGGAAATTTCTGAGGAAAGAGAGCTTCGGCTACAACATGAGCGTTTGAGAGCCTCACGTGAAGGCAAGAAAAAATTTCGGACAATAGAGACTTTCTTCTACAAAACCAGTGTGTGAGACCACCTACATTTAGGGAAAGGGAAACTTCGGCTGTAAGAGGCCTTCGCCTACAGAATCAGTGTGTGACAATAGTTTCCCATGCGGCTTGAGTTCCCTATGGGCGTCAGTAAAGTACAGGAACAATCACTTTGTGTGGTCGATATTAAACATCCCAGGAAATGTCGGGCACTGCAGCTAATCGTGGCTAATGATAACCAACAGGTTAGGTAGCACTAACTCTGTATCTTTGTTTTATGACAAGGCAGAGAGTGTAATTAATTCCACAGAGAATTTAAATAAAAACCTCTAGGTGTATTTATAAGGTCACTTGCTAATTTCTGATATTTTAGTATGTACTGATGCGGTCTCCCGTTTCACTCACTTCCTTTGTCTGATTCTTTACGGTTAATTGAATTAACGAACTTGTTTTGACATGTGATGAATTCCACTTGCCTTTTATTCAATGACAGGAGGCTGGAATAGGAATGCGGAAACCATTGCCAACCACTATTGCCAGTTTGTTTATGAAAGAGAAAGACGCCTTGCAGTCGGTGGCATTGAAACCTATTGTTTTTTTTCTTTTTTTTAAGATATGCAGACGATGGTTTTGTTAATTGGCCTCATGGCAGTTAGAATTTAAAAGGATTCTTAGAACATCTGATTTCAGTCCACCCTAGTATTCGTTTCACAATGGAGGTGGATTACTGCCTTCCCTCACCTGACGCATTCGCCAGGAGGAAGGTTGTTGTTACCTTGAAACGTTGCTCTTTATAGGAGACCAACTCACACCGACTTGTATCTAGAGCCTGATAGTTGTCACCATCCGGCTCAGTGTGAAGGGATGCCACGTAACTTCGTTCAAAGTACCCAACTCATCTCAGAACCTGAGAATTTGTGTGCAGAGTAAGTTCATTTCGATGTCATCGTCATCAGTATGGCTATAGTGTGAGACAGAGCAGATGTGCGTTTCGTTATCAAGGTGGCACCAAGTCTACGGCCATTTTGGCTTACGTAGGACGCATTTCCAGTAGGATTGGTCGTGTTTTGCGGTAATACGGCGTGAAATGTGTTTTCGACCAGCATCTAAGATGCGGTTGTATTTAGGATCATTTCAGGGATCTTGGTTTGCGTAAGGACGTTGTCTATCGTATTCCTTGCAGTTGTGGCGGATAGCTGTACTGTGCGAAATCGTCACACACACTTACAACAGTTGAGCAAAACTGCTACTGCGGAACGTTGTCTTGGCATCAGTCGTCCTAAGGAATATAAATACACGAAGAGGGGGTACGCACTTTCGCTATTGGGATATTTTTATTAAGGAAGCAATTGATGTTAAAGTAGCAAATGACCTTATAAATGGAGATGGAGGTTTGTGCTTAAAATTCTGCCTGGAATCCTGGTCTCTCCGTTGTCAGAAAACAGAGGAACAGAGTTAATGCTACGTCATCCATAGGGTACTAATATTCGCTATCGATAACTCTGCTGACATCGGTCACCTTTCGTGGTGCTAGGGTATCAGCGTGTATGTATGTGTGTGTGCGTGCGTGTGTGTGTGTGTGTGTGTTTTATCTACGTGTATATAGTCTGTAAACCGAGCCTTCAATTTCCCTTTCACAGCCCTTCTTTGCTGCGTTTATGCGTTAAAGATAACGGGGTGTGCACCTGTAGACATATCGGCGGTTGTTGAAGACATCACCCGTCTGCATTCCCGAAAGTTATCTGAACATTGCATGCACTCAGGTTTCGCGTTATCAGGCTCTTTCCCAGGGATTAGGCTTGGCTGGGGCGAGGGGCTCTCCACACCTCCCTCTCCTAGTAACGAGGCGAATAGAAAGGCTATATTCCACGTGCAGTCAGACCGATAGTCCCGCCATAGGCTTGCGCCACGGATTTTACCTTTGCCGTACATCAGGTTATTTGGGCACAGGTGCGTAGGACTGAAATAATTTACCTTAGATCAGTATTAAAAACATCTTCTGGTGCTTTCGTAAATTGGGTGTGAACTAAACGTGTTGTTTGCATAAACTTTTGTGCAAGTTCATAGTAGGTTCTAAGATCTCTGGCGCATTATATTAGTAGTGTAGATAATTGTTTCCATTCCGAGTGGGCGCAATCACAACAGATCGTCAGTCCACTGCCTCCTGCGCTTTTTGTATTGCGTATACAGGAGGATTCTGAAAAGTAATGTGTTCGAACTTTTTATGTGAAAATTCCTAAAGCTTAAAACCTTATTAACGCTCTGCATCTTTATTCTTCACATCTACATATTTATTTCCCCCACTAGTCACCCTGGTGACCAACACCTTTCTCCCAAGAAGAGACCAGTTTGGTGATACCGTCATTCCAGAAAGTTTGACTTTGTTTTGACGGAGCCACAACTTCACCTCCGTTTGTACCGCTTTATCATTATCAAAGTGAAGTCGTCGAAGGTTTTCTTTAAGTTTTGGGAACACGTGAAGATCGGATGGGACCAAGTCGGGAGTGTATGGAAGATGATCGATGGCAGTAAACCCAAGTCGTCAGATTGTTACAGATGTCGCAGCACACGTGTGAGATCTGGCTTTACCATACTCACGTGGGTGAACTCATCGAACTGAAAGTTCGATAGCCGCAGGCTGTTTCTCACTAACCGATGTAATTAAGATACACACCACCACATTACACTTCACAATTTGGAGCCCTCTGGCGGAAGAGGGTTGCAGCTTGCATCAGCGAAGCGAGAAAGTCGACTGAGTAATATGCACGACCTGTAATATCTCAACCGATAATGAGAATACGATAAAAAATTCGGATGCATTACTTTTAAGCACGCTCCCGTAATGTAATTTCACACAAGTTATATTCAATGGATGCTTTTTCAAAATTCCATCATTCTTTGCTGTAATTAGTAGAAGTCAAACATAACCAAGATGAACAAAAGAAGGCAAAACACTAAGCAATGTTGGTGGCAAAATATCGAATCCATTCACTTTATGTAAAAATTCTGTACAGTATTAGTTTCTGTAACATCGGACACTGTAAGCAATATCCTACTTTGGAAGAGAGAGAGGCCCTAAAAAGAAACAACTGCAACATGTATCCGGCATTATATTCCCCTGGACGTTAACACTAATAGGGGGAGCACTCAGTACAGTATTAATTACTGGCACTTACTGATTTCATTTATGTATGAAATATTTTCATGCTGCGTAATCACTCTTCATAACGACAAAAAAAAAATGGCTCTGAGCACTATGGGACTCAACTGCTGAGGTCATTAGTCCCCTATAACTTAGAACTAGTTAAAACTAATTAACCTAAGGACATCACAAACATCCATGCCCGATGCAGGATTCGAACCTGCGACCGTAGCGGTCTTACGGTTCCAGACTGCAGCGCCTTTAACCGCACGGCCACTTCGGCCGGCTCATAACGACAGAAGGTCATTTAATGGGAGAACAAGAAAAGTTTCCATAACGTCTCCGACTACACGGCAACAATGGAAATAGTCTGTGAGTTTATCTCTTGCGTGTACTTACTTCTACGTAGTGCCTCATAACTACCAGAAGAACGATAACTATTACTCACGTGGCTCATTCCCCGAGGACTGAAGCAGATGTTATCAGCTCGCTACGAGGTACTGTATTAACCGTCTAATCTTGGTCTGCTAATCGCCACAGGTAGCAGGTCCATTTCACGTAGCTATGCATTAAGCCGCTGTAAACAGGACCTTAAAAGGAATCGCAGGTTTGGGACGTTGACAACAAGAAAATAACTGTGTGATCTTCAGATGCTGCGCTGCTTTCCTCACTGATTCGATGTATTAGTAGATGGCCTGCTCAAGATTACTTCGCTTCCAGTCAACAACCTCGCTGCCGTCATAATATTTCGAATACCAGACAGCTCACGAACAGTACTAGCGACAATAATCTATAAAAGAGCGGACGTGTTAATAAATGCAACTTAGACATAACAGGCAATTTTTCCTGCTTTTATAGTTTTCTTACGGCCAATATCGCCATTTCGTTTCCTAACTTAGCTACTAACTTTCACATACGTTTCAAAGCGTATGTAGACAATGTAAGACTTCCTTTTGTAAGCAATTAAAATTTGTTGCCGCCAAGCGATATTCAAAGAGAGCGTTTACATTCATCATAAACAGTGTGATTCTGTATTGACGAAAACAAGAAACATGCGAATTCAAATGGAATGAGATTACATTTCTATCTAAATATGAATATCTAGAAATGGATCATCAGTGAAATCTTCCCTTTATGTGAGTCATTTCCCGTCCGTTCACCACGGAAAACTGAGTTATAGTGGATTATTGTTGTGCCCCTGCATTACGTGCAACGCAGCTTTCCTACGAATAAAGCAGCTGTTCAAACGAGCTGCTTTGCTTCATAGAACAGTATATATTCAAAGTCTACCATAACATTGTGTTGCCGCCACATAACAATACTTCAAAGGCCTAAACGTTAGAAGCAGGAGAAACTATTTAGTTTACCACTGTCTAGTAACGAAGCTGTGTTTTTTGGATCACCTTCAGTCTCTTTCACAACAGGGAATAGTGACATATAAAATTTGTTCGATAGCAAAGATGACTTTAGCGTCTTCTCTCTTCACGCAGTTAAGCAAAGAAGGATAAACAGCTATAGCTTGACGCATTAAGATGATGAGGTCTTCAGTACGAATTTGGCTCTCACTCTTAATACGTTAGAGAAACATTTGCTAACGAACGGAGGGTCTTAGTTTGAACCGTAACTTCATACGTGTTGTACAATTTCATTCGTGAAATCCAAAAATGAAATTAGTTAATAGTGCGAATGTGTACAACTATGAACGTACTTTCCTGTCAGTTCGATCCTGGATGGAGCTTTGATCCAGAATATCACCTCAGCCTTGACCAAGAAATGATGATGTCATAGGCAAAAAGGAATATCCTTCCCATAAAAATATTAAAATAAAATCCGTGCGGTAGTGCCAAAAGAGCACATTCCGATCCCTTCGGTTTAGAGATACGTGAGTTGGTATAATATGATACAAGGTCCTAATAAGCAACAGAAGTATTTTCATAAAATGTTGTGGTACTTTTAGTTCTCACAACCATATTCTGATATGGGCTCTAGAGACAGCAGACAGGACGACGTTTATATCGCCGTGGGTATCCCAGGACCGGACTTTTTTGCTACCTTTATATCTGCAAATTAGCCTACTGTTTCTGTTTCGTGATTGAGTAATAATATTAAAGATTCAAATGAGATTCTTCGTTATCTGAAATTCTTTATTTAATTTACATTCAGTTTCATTCGTTAGTTTCGGTATTGACGCTGGGGGCAATATGAAACACAGTGTACCATATCACAACCACTCTCTCATTTTGTAGGTCTCACTAAAGCAAGAAGCAGCTTATGATCTGAAAAAATAAGAATATCACGGAAATGGCGACCCTAAGACATGGTTAAATCACTAATGGCTGCCGTGGATAAAACTAAAACCCTAAATGAAGCAGCAACATGTATGAGTATGCCTAAAGCTACACCATTTAGAAACGTGGTTAGATGGGCTATAGATACAAATACTTTCACATATGAAAAACAAATTGCCGATTATTGTCTGTTGATAGAAAACAAGTTTCACTGACTCCTAATGACACAAGGCGAATGACTTATCAGTTAACTATAAGAAATGGAATCTGATAACTGTACAGCGATGATGTAGCTGGAAAGGCGTGGTCCCACACTTCATGAATGGAAACAAGAAACCTTTTTCATTAAGAATACCTGAAGGTACATCACCTGCCTTGGTTTTAAGCGAAGTAATTGCATGAACTTTATTGACCTTTTGGAACGAGAACATGTTGAACATTGTTGTTCTTATGACTGGATTTTCGTAATCGACACGTATGGTCTCAGTGTACGGTAAACGAAAATTCCACATGTAACCTGTATGGATAGAAGAAAAGGAATAGATAGCCTCACTGTTGCAGAGAGGGGAAGTTTGGCGCCGACTATCGCATCGTAAGTCCAGTTGTGAATTTTGTGCCTCAGATAATTTTCGAAAGCACCGAATTGAGAGCTACTATGAAATGTCATCCTTCAAGCTGGATATAGTTCTATCTCTTCACTAAATGGGTTAACCATTTCATCGAATAAATAAAACGCGCTGCTAATTCTTCAGTTTTCTCATATCCGAAGGAGATGTTCTCATACCAGGAAAACAGATGTCGTCTTAAAAACTGAAAGCAAAAAACTGTCATACGACCAGCCACTGGTTACCACCTGATCACATTAGCATACAGTACACTCAATGTACACTCGATAGGACTTCCATGGGCTCCCTAAAGAGACATTGTAATGAACAGATTATACGCACACTACGAACAAACGTTATGGATACCTACGATATTACACAGAAGTTCGAAAAGAGATACCTCAACTCCAAAGGGATATAATAGCGGTCAACGGATTCAAATGTACTGGCCTTTATCCACTGTACATAGGTGTTTGGAATGAGGTTAATTTAATTCCTGCAGAACTTGAAGAAAAGCAGGATGGTCACAACTGTGACGATGGTGATGATGAACTGCGTCCTTCTCGAATTGAAAACGAAAGTGTCTTCAAAAAGTCGATGAGGGAAGAGTGGAAGAGCAGACGCCATTTCCATCCATACGTGTAGACTAAGACAAGCCGTAGCACATCTCTCTAGTTCCAAGTGCAAAAAGGAAGACATCAAACAGAGACCGGAAAGCACTTTCAGATACTGTTCTAACCAATAACCCTATCAAACTGCGTTAATGTGTTCCACAGACAAGAAACAAGTTGAAATACTACTGGAAGAGAATGCATCAATTCAGAGAGCAAGCTCAGGAAACACGGATCATCATAGTCAACCAGGAAAAACAAAAAGTAAAATAGATCTACAAAAGAGACGCCTTACAAAAGGTATGTTGCAGAAATTAAAAACAGAAACCTATATGCTGAAGATAGATGGCAGCTGGATTAGTTTTTTTTCTTTATTCTTATTTTAAACACCTTGTACAAAGGTGGGCTGTCAGCAGCATAGTACGCTGCTCGTCAGCCTCAAGTGGTACAATATAAGACATAAAGGGGGGGGGGGGGGGTACAGATGATACAATACAAATGGCGGGCAAAAAACTGTAGACACAGAAAACAATATACACGAAGCCATTCATGCTGGGCAAGAAAAAACACTAAAACCTGTTGACACAGCGCATGAACACTGACGACTGCGACGGCACATGTGAACGGTGGGGCGTGACTGCGAAAGAACACTAAACACAAACACGAAGGCACACACACGAGACACTGATGGCGATGATCTCCGGCGTGCGAATGTCCACTGAGCGTGTACGAGTCCGGGTTCCTGCCAAGGGAGGAGGAAGGGGGTGGGAGAGGGGAGAGGAGAGATGCCAAGGGCAGGAAGGAAGGGAGGAGGGGGGTAGGGGAAGCGCAGGGGAAGAGGGATGGAGGAAGGGGGGAGGGAGGGAAAAGGAGAGAGAAGGGAGGGATGGTGCCCAAAGGAAAAAACACAGGAAGTGGCAGGGGAGGATCAAAGTTGGTAGGAGGTGTAGATGGAGGGGCGGCGGACATCATCAGGGAGGGGGAGCTGGCGGAAGCCGCCTTGGGAGAGGGTAAGGAGGGTGGAGAGATGGAGAGCAGGTGGGACGTGGAGATACAGACGCGGCAGCAGTCGGCGGTGGGAGAGGATGGGTGAGACAAGCGGGTGAGGAGGATCGAGTTTACGGGAGGTGTAGAGGATTCGTATCCGCTGTATCAGGAATTCTGGTCAGATAAATACTGAATTATCATAGAAAGTAAAGTAGGGGACATTGAAGATTGAGGCAGACCACGAATAACGAAGTAAGACTGTGGGTGAACCACTACGTACAGCATAGTGAACGAACTGTCGCAGCCAAGATAGGTAGTGTGCCTTGCGGTTCCCGTCTTGCATGCATTTGAAAAATCCTACCACTTTCCGTGCGTGGTGCTATCTGTCCGCCTAACGCTCTCTTGAAGCGCCCTCACGCGGGCAGCGTCCTTGGAGGGCCCCGTCTCTCGCGGAACGTGCTTCAGTACAGAGCTACCCCGGCAGCCTCGGCTGCCTCATGCGGACGCTGTGAAACTTCTCTCAGTGTGCCGTCGACGCAGTACTGACGTACTCTATCAGGAAAAAGACGCAACACCAAATAACAATTAATGTAGGGTAATGAAATTTCTGGAATACATTTGTCTAGGTAACATATTTTAGCGATTAACGTTATAAGATCATAGGTCAATGTAAGTACAGATAAGCCATAGCAAATATCAAATGCTGACACATTAATAACCGGTGAAAGCGTCAGAATCTTGAATGAATTCAAGCATGCAAACGTGCATGTATTGTGTTGTACAGGTGCTGGATGTCAGTTTTTGGGGTGGAGTTCCATGCCTTTCGCACTTGGTCGGTCAATACAGCGACGGTTAATATCGTTTGTCGTCGACACTGGAGTTGTCATCCAATGATAAAACGTATGTGCTGGAGGCAGATCTGGTGCTCGACCATGCCAAGACAACATGTCATGTAACACGTTGGGCTACAGCAGCGGTACTTGGGAGAGCGTTATCCTGTTGGGAAACACCCCTTGAATACAGTTCATGAATGGCAGCACTACAGATCGAATCACGAAACTGACGCACAGAGCTGCATTGACGGCGTGTGAAATGACCACGAGAGTGTTCCAGCTGTCATACGAACTCTCACCCTAGACCATAAGTCCAGGTATAGGTGCAGTGTGTCTAGCACGCAGACAGATTGTTTGCAACCCGTCAACTGGCATCGTTTTAACCAACAAGCAGCCATTGCTGGCACTGAAACAGATCCAACTTTCACCAGGAAGCACAACAGACCTCCACCCTGCACTCCAGTTACTTCTCGCTTGACACCACTGAAGTTGCAAATGGCGGCGGTCTGAGATCATTCACTAATCGAGCAGTTGCTCGGCAAAAGCTACAGTTAGCAAATAATGTTGCGAGAATGTTAAAGGTGAACGACCTGTGACGTAACTTGTTTATTGTCGAAGCGCCGTCAGAGATGCAGTGAGTTACTGACTGAAAACCGCGGCGCGAAAAACGGACAGAAGAACACTTTTACACATTCTTTTGATGTACGAGATATTCTCGATTAACAGTTACTCGGTTACTCACTTTTTTTTCTCTCTTGTCTCTTGTAACTTGTGTCGGACGCGCATGTCTTGCCGCCGTATTATTACTGTTAAAAATAATATTATTTTAGTGTAAAGTAAAAGTGCCGCACTAAAAGTGCAATACTGCATAGCAGTAGATTTATTGTGCGACGTGTATGTGAAAACGTCAAACGAATTATTATCATTACGGGAAGAGAAGTGCCAGTCAAAAAGGCATCCATGTTCAATCCTTCATTGCAGTGTAAGTTCATCTACGAGGGCTATCCACAAAGTACATTACGTTTTCGTTTGTGTCCGTTAGGGGCGGGGCTAGCGCGGCCATCTCGGTGTCATGGCATTCCGCCGCTCAGTCGGCATCCTGCCGTGCTAGTGAGAGGTTCGTGCTGTACTCCGTTGAGTTATTGTGACAGTTTAAAATGTCAGCGTTAATTGAAAATACCGCGAAATGTGACGTGCGTGCTGTAATAAGGTTTCTGACTGCAAAAAACTGTACACCGATAGAAATCTATCGGCAGCTTTGTGGAGTGTATGAGGTCAACATAATCACTGAAGGTGGAGTGCGTCAATGGGTCATAAAATTTAAAAATGGCCGAACTAACGTTCACGACGAAGAGCGAAGTGGAAGACCCAGCATAGTGACTGCCGAACTTGTCGAAAAAGTCGATGCCGCGGTCGGTGAAAACCGTAATTTTACAATAACGGAACTCTCTATGAGTTTTCCACGAATTTCACAAAGTTTGTTGCACGAAATCATTACCGAAAAGCTTGGTTACCACAAGTTTTGTGCAAGATGGATACCATAAATCTTGACAGAGATTCACAAAAATCAGCAAATGGCTGCAGCGTTAAAGTTTTTGGACGCTTACGAGAAAGATGGCGACTAATTACTCGATCGCACCGTTACTGGTGACGAAACATGGGTTAATCATGTGAGCTGCGAGACAAAATTGCAGTCAATGCAGTGGGGGTACACAAATTCCCCCCCAAAACCCAAGAAATGCATGCAGACAATGTCGGCAAGGAAGGTGATGGCAACTGTCTTTTAAGACAGAAAACGTGTAATTTTTGTGGATTTCCTGGAAAGAGGCACTACAATAAACTCTCAAAGGTATTGCCAAACTCTGCACAACCTCAGAAGAGCAATACAAAACAAGAGCAGGGGAAAGTTGGGCTCAAAGATCTTGCTGATTCACGACAACGCCCGGGCCCACAAGGCAAACGCCACTCGTGAAGTTCTCGAATCTTTTAAGTGGGAGTTGTTTCCTCATCCGCCGTACAGTTCCGACCTGGCACCGAGCGACTTCCACTTATTCCCAGTAATGAAGAAGTGGTTGGCTATGCAGCATTTTGATGACGACGCACAGCTTCAAGAAGAGCTAACCACGTGGTTGAAGGCGCAGGCGGCCGAATTTTACGACGAAGGAATTTCCAAGCTCGTCCATCTCTACGCTAAGTGCCTTAATTTAAATGGCAACTATGTAGAAAAGTAGTATTTAAGTGTGGCTTTCATCTGTATATCATATAAAAATTTTCCAATACTTTATTTATTTTTAATTCCAAAACGTAATGTACTTTGTAGATAGCCCTTGTATTAATTGCCATAAATTCAGAGTTAAATGGAACTGGTGTATGGACTGTTTATTTAGTATAGAATCTATGTCTCACTCCTTCATGAAGTTATTTAATTTTCTTTATGTTTCTGACAAATAGAGAGTTCACAGTCACGAATTCTTTCGTCGAAATCGAACGGAAGTTGCATGCGGTGAAATATTTTCTCTGCGCCATATTCTGCTGGTAAATGCATGATAAACTACGGTCCCTTTGGAAATTCATGTTAAGTTACCGAAAAATAATTATATTTTGAGTAGGCATTTACTCTCCTCTGCAATGCTACTTCCGACTGACCAGACGATCCAACAAGAAACAGCCGCACACGGTCGGCGTTCGCAAATACATTTCCACCTCTCATTATAGCTATATATTACAGCACAAAAGTAAACTTATTGTTATAATTATCGACTACGAACGCGGACAGTTATAGCTCTATGTTTATGTATACACATTACGTAAACATGTCGTTATAAACAGCGGTACCTGGGACAGCGTAATCCTGTTGGGAAACACCCCTGGAATGCAGTTCATGAATGGGAGCCCAACAGATCGAATCACGAAACTGACGCACAAAGCTGCATTGACGGAGTGTGAAATGACCACGAGAGTGTTCCAGCTGTCATACGAAATCTCACTCCAGACCATAAGTCCAGGTATAGGTCCAGTGTGTCCAGCACGCAGACAGATTGGTTGCAACCCGTCAACTGGCATCGTTCTAACCAACAAGCAGCCATTGCTGGCACTGAAGCAGAACCAGCTTTCATCAGAAAACACAACAAACCTCCACCCTGCACTCCAGTTACCTCTCGCTTGACACCACTGAAGTTGCAAATGGCGGCGGTCTGAGATCAGTCGAATGCACGTTACAGAGCGTCCGGATCGGAGTTGCCCATGAAATAACCGATTTGTAACTGTTCGTTGGGCCAATGTGTCGACTGCTGTTCAAATTGCTGCTGCAGACGCAGTACGATGTGCCAGAGTCATACGCCGAACACGATGGTTTCCCTCTCGCCGGCCGCGGTGGCCGTGCGGTTCTGGTGCTGCAGTCCGGAACCGCGAGGCTGCTACGGTCGCAGGTTCGAATCCTGCCTAGTGCATGGGTGTGTGTGATGTCCTTAGGTTAGTTAGGTTTAAGTAGTTTTAAGTTCTAGGGGACTTATGACCTAAGATGTTGAGTCCCATAGTGCTCAGAGACATTTTTTTGTTTCCCTCTCGTTAGTATCACGTGACCAATTGGAGGCAGGTTTTCTTTTGCGACCATACATTAGTGCCAAGTCTTTCTCCAATATTGCAAGCGTAACATCCGGCTTCTTGTTAACTTATTTTGAAATGTGTAAATTCTGTTTACCTCGTTTAGGTTCTCGGCTCTCCCAGCATCAGATTAGAATTGTAGTCGGTGACTCGGAACTCATATGCCAACTTTGGTGTGCTTTTCTAGGCAGAGTAAAAGGCTTATCTGATAGTGATCTATTTTGCATCGTGCTTCCAAAAATCTGGTGTTTTCAGTGCCGCGCGCGAGCAGGTATTATGTGTACTGGTTTGGTCTGGTAATAATTGTCAATGGCATATGTGATCCTCGTTTGTTGGCGTCGAGAGTTCGGGAATCGGTTATGGTTCCACTGCGACGTGCCACTTATAATGAGTCACACTTGGTGTGTTTGCTAGTTCAGCAGTGCTAGAAATATTGGCGTATAATTTGGCTGTCTGTTGTGTTGTATTAGTTTGTGTTAAGATCGTGTACCTACCGTTTAAAATGTGGTTTATTTAGTTTCTTAGTGCATGACACGAGTAGTGTTTACTGGCGAGGAAATAGTTTGTGCATTTCCTAGAGGATGATAGGAAGTATCGCGTGTTTGTACCGTGCGCAGTACCAGTCATTAATTTTGGACTGGAAATGCTACTGTTCTTTAAATGTCCACTTAGTGGCGTGGTCTGTGGACATGTTGTTTGTCAGAGCTGTGCCTGGCACAGTATTATATTTGTGTCGTTCTATTTTGACTTCCTGCTTGTACGTACGTCGGCGTCTTTAAAGACATCGCCGACGTGTTTCGTTACATTGGTTTCGGGTGCTTCCGTTGTAACTTGGGCTGATCTTTCTATGATTGACACGTGGTCGCAGCTTTTTGGAAATTTCTGGTAAGTTCCTATGGGACCAAACTGCTGAGGTCATCGGCCCCTAGGCTTACACACTACTTACTCTAACTTAAACTAACAACAACACACACACCCATTCCCGAGGGAATACTCGAACCTCCGACGGGGAGAGCCGCATGAACCGTGGCAAGGCGCCTAAGACCACGCGGCTACCCAAGGCGGTTGGTCTCAGAATTGCTGTTGTGTATTTTGGGTGCTTTTAAAAATACGATTGCGTTGTGGCTTGTTTTATGAACTTATTTTATGTTTGTCTATAACTTTTCTGTTACGGGCGTCTCCATATGTATTTAGTAGACCTTGTGCATTATTAAAAGAACAACGGAAGTCTGTTTGTTTTCACCGTCGTCTACTTCCCTCAGTGGAGGTCCTTATGTTTCTCTGGTGAAGTCCTACACCAAGAATGATTCTCACTTGATGGTGACAGTATCCTGCTGTTGCAGAGCGTTTGGTTTTAAATTATTTTTGTGTCAATGCGTGACAGAACGCTCAATGACAAATATGAAGGAGTCAGTACTTGTTAAGGTTTCCCTACTAAATTTTACTGTTATGCTTGAGTAATATTATGCTCTTTCGGTCTGGTTTCTCAGTGTCATCGGACAGCGGTGTTGGGCCTCTTGTAGTGTGAGTTAGTCACTTTTTCGGTCCTCTGCGTGTTGCTCTTTTGGAAGCCGATGGATTGCGCGCTATCGCCGCTACCCATGCCGAGGAGGTACTGCCGCTAAAGCTCCTTACTTGCAGCGCAAGAGTCAGTTAAGGTACATCAGGCGTCTAAATGGGCACCACATACAGCAAACTGATCGTGCGCAGAAAAAAGGAAAAAAGGGGAAATTTTAAAATAAATAATATGTGTCAGTTCTGTACGTCCTCAGTCGCATATACCCAGCTTTCCACACTCCCTCCCCCCTCCTCTCCTTCCACGTTCTGTGCATATTTCCAGGTAGAAAGCTGACACCCACCATAGCAGCACCATAGTAGCACGAGTATGCCCACTAGATCTGCTGATAATTAAGAAACTGGAATAAATACGTAATCAATTTCCTTAAGGGTTACAAAAATTTCACTGTGGTGGGAAACTGGAATTCCATAGTAAGAAAAGTAAGTGAAGGATATTTAGTGGCAGAACCTTGATTAGGAGAAAAGCATGACATGGAAGCCGCCTGGTAAAATTTGGCATCCAGCACAGTTTGATCATTTCTAGCACTTAGTTTAAGAACCAGGAGTGATAACTGTATTCATGGGAGAGACCTGGAGGCACATGAAGGTTTCACGTAGAATATGTAATGGTAAGGTAGAGATATGAAACGAGATTTTAAACTCCAAAACATTTTCCGGAGCAGCCGGAAGCTGGTCATAATTTATTGATCATGAACTGTAAGAAATGAAATCGTAGAAAGATATGTCATGAGGACCTGGGTATACTGAAAGCACCAAATGATGCTGATTTTCAGATGGAGCATTAGGCAACGACCGATTAAAATGGGAAACAAATACAGAAGAACCTGACTGGGGTAGCTTTTAGAGATGAAACAGTAAAGACAGCAGAGAATGAAACAATCAGAAAGAGAACGTCTAGTAGACCAATAGAAATCCGTGGTTATCCGAGGTATAAAAGACGTATAGACAAAATACTGTATAAAAGTGTATGAAAGGAAGTAGGGAACCCAGAACACAGTAATATATAAAAGACAGATTCACAGACAGTGCAAAACGGCAAATCATATATGGACAGAGGAGAAATGCAAAGCTGTTGCGCTGTGAATTAGTAAATAATAGCGCACCTGAAGCTCCGCCCCATTTGGCAGCTGTAGCCATTGATGGTGAGTACGCGCCGAACTGCACAATAGCTGGGTGCAGAACCACGTCGCCCAGAGAGACTGTCAGTGAGGGCAGAGAGCAGGCTGTGTCGGGCGAGGAAGCAGCAACAGTTTTGGGCCCGCATCGCCGGCTATCGGCAGGAGCAGGAAGTCGACACGTTGAGTGTAGTGATAGGCCATGGACGACACGTCGACCAGGTTTGTTCAACTTTCAGAGTGGCTGGTTCAGGGAGTTAGTCAGCAAGCAGTGGCGCCTGGGAAGAAGGGCATGGTTGTCGTCTAGCGGATTCTGACAGCGGCCCGTGTGTGGAGGACAGGATGGCCGCCTCATTATGAGGACTGAAAGTTAACGGAGCCTCAGTATTCAGAAAGCGAACAACTGAGACAGGAGTCAGCTGAACGTGACAGATTGGCATGGTCAGCAGAGGAGGCAACCTCATGGAGTCGTGACCTTAAATAACACGAGGCATTGTTTCCTTTTCCAGGCGACCGAACGGTATCTTACGTCTTGATTACAGGGAAGGTCATGCTGATGAGACCGTGGCAGATATTGGCCGTGGTGTGTGCCGTTGATAAGCGTTGAATACGAAGAGTGTTGTGCTAATGTGCTCGTCGGTAAACTAGGATTGTCTAGACGCCTGTGTCTAGTTGTGTATCAGTCTGAGCTGTGCTAGTTATTGTATTGCCATAGTGATGGGACACTGCTAAGTCGGTCTTCTTATCTTAAATAAGTTTTGGCAAGAGAAGATTCTGTACGAATTGAACTATAAGGGTGCACGTTATACATTACTGCCAAGTCTTTATCCAGTATTGCTCGAGGAACTGTAAGGGTGCATTTTATACTACTGTAAATCGTGCTTAACTCTTTTACATTTGTTACTCCGAAATTTCTAGTCCTGGTTGAATTACTAATCCGATTTACTATGTACTGAAGTGAGAATTGTGTAGTGATCTATTTACTATTCCTCTTTTCATAAGCTGTTTTAGTGCTTGATGTGTCAGCTCTAGTTGTTTCAGTTTTCGGTACTGCGCCCTCAGCAAGAGACTTGCTACTATTTCTTTTCATTCCTTTCGCATTCTGTAGTTAGTAGTGGTACGATTGCTTAATATGTTCCTTGTTGTTGTAAAGCTAAAATTCTTGAAGGGAAATAATTTTACCGATTGGTATGTTAGAAGGCGAAAGAATGAGCAGTGATCAACGACATGAGGATGCAGAAGGCAATGGAAACCACTGCATTAAAGACACGTAACGTGTATCCACAGGACATGTGGCCTGTAATTGAAGAAGTGTCATGATGATCTCTCCATTGGCAAAAGATTCCGGAATAGTCCCCTTTCGGATCTCCGGGAGGGGACTGCCAAGGGGGAGGTTACCATGAGAAAAAGACTGAATAATCAACGAAAGGATAACGTTCTACGAGACGAGGCGTGGAATGTCAGAAGCTTGAACGTGGTAGGGAAACTATAAAATCTAAAATGGGAAATGCAAAGGCTCAATCTAGATATAGTAGGGGTCAGTGAAGTGAAGTGGAAGGAAGGCAAGGATTTCTGGTCAGATGAGTATCGCGTAATATCAACAGCAGCAGAAAATGGTATAACAGGTGTAGGATTCGTTATGAATAGGAAGGTAGGGCAGAGGGTGTGTTACTGTGAACAGTTCAGTGACGGGTTGTTCTAATCAGATTCGACAGCAGACCAACACCGACAACGATAGTTCAGGTATACATGCCGACGTCGCAAGCTGAAGATGAACAGATAGAGAAAGTGTATGAGGATATTGAAAGGGTAATGCAGTATGTAAATGGGGACGAAAATCTAATAGTCATGGGCGACTGGAATGCAGTTGTAGGGGAAGGAGTAGAAGGAAAAGTTACAGGGGAATATGGGCTTGGGGCAAGGAATACAAGAGGAGGAAGACTAATTGAGTTCTGTAACAAGTTTCAGCTAGTAATAGCGAATACCCTGTTCAAGAATCACAAGACGAGGAGGTATACTTGGAAAAGGCCGGGAGAAAAGGGAAGATTTCAATTAGATTACATCATGGTCATACAGAGATTCCGAAATCAGATACTGGATTGTAAGGCGTACCCAGGAGCAGATATAGACTCAGATCACAATATAGTAGTGATTAAGAGTAGGCTGAAGTTCAAGACATAAGTCAGGAAGAATCAATGCGCAAAGTAGTGGGATACGGAAGTACTAAGGAATGACGAGATACGTTTGAAGTTCTCTAACGCTGTAGATACAGCAATAAGGTATAGCGCAGTAGGCAGCACAGTTGAAGAGGAATGGACATCTCTAAAAAGGGCCATCACACAAGTTGGGAAGGAAAACATAGGTACAAAGAATGTAGCTGCAAAGAAACCATGGGTAACAGAAGAAATACTTCAGTTGATTGATGAAAGGAGGAAGTACAAACATGTTCCGGGAAAATCAGGAATACAGAAATACAAGTCGCTGAGGAATGAGATAAATAGGAAGTGCAGGGAAGCTAAGACGAAATGGCTGCAGGAAAAATGTGAAGACATCGAAAAGACATGATTGTCGGAAGGACAGACTCAGCATACAGGAAAGTCAAAACAACCTTTGGTGACATTAAAAGCAACAGTGGTAACATTAAGTGTGCAACGGGAATTCCACTGTTAAATGCAGAGGAGAGAGAGCAGATAGGTGGAAAGAATACGTTGAAAGCCTCTATGAGGGTGAAGATTTGTCTGATGGGATAGAAGAAGAAACAGAAGTCGATTCAGAAGAGATACGGGATCCAGTATTAGAATCGGAATTTAAAAGAGCTTTGGAGGACTTACGGTCAAATAAGGCAGAAGGGATAGATAACATTCCATCAGAATTTCTAAAATCATTGGGGGAAGTGGCAACAAAACGACTATTCTCGTTGGTGTGTAGAATATATGAGTCTGGCGATATACCATCTGACTTTCGGAAAAGCATCATCCACACAATTCCGAAGACGGCAAGAGCTGACAAGTGCGAGAATTATCGCACAATCAGATTAACAGCTCATGCAGCGAAGCTGCTTACAAGAATAATATTCAGAAGAATGGAAAAGAAAATTGAGAATGCGCTAGGTGACGATCAGTTTGGCTTTAGGAATAGTAAAGGGACGAGAGAGGCAATTCTGACGTTACGGCTAGTAATGGAAGCAAGACTAAAGAAAAATCAAGACACTTTCATAGGATTTGTCGACTTGGAAAAAGCGTTTGACAACATAAAATGGTGCAAGCTGTTCGAGGTTCTGAGAAAAGTCGGGGTAAGCTATAGGAAGAGACGGGTCATATACAATATGTACAACAACCAAGAGGGAATACTAAGAGTGGACGATCAAGGACGAAGTGCTCGTATTAAGAAGGGTGTAAGACAAGGCTGTAGCCTTTCGCCCCTACTCTTCAATCTGTACATCGATGAAGCAATGATGGAAATAAAAGAAAGGTTCAGGAGTGGAATTAAAATACAAGGTGAAAGGATATCAATGATACGATTCGCTGATCACATTGCTATCCTGAGTGAAAGTGAAGAAGAATTAAATGATCTGCTGAACGGAATGAACAGTTTAATGAGTACACAGTATGGTTTGAGAGTAAATCGGCGAAAGACGAAGGTAATGAGAAGTAGTAGAAATCAGAACAGCGAGAAACTTAACATCAGGTTTGGTGGTCACGAAGTCAATGAAGTTAAGGAATTCTGCTACCTAGGCAGTAAAATAACCAATGACGGACGGAGCAAGGAGGACATCAAAAGCAGACTCGCTATGGCAAAAAAGGCATTTCTGGCCAAGAGAAGTCTACTAATATCAATTACCGGCCTTAATTTGAGGAAGAAATTTCTGAGGATGTACGTCTGGAGTACAGCATTGTATGGTAGTGAAACATGGACTGTGGGAAAACCGGAACGGAAGACAATCGAAGCATTTGAGATGTGGTGCTATAGACGAGTGTTGAAAATTAGGTGGACTGATAAGGAATGAGGAGGTTCTACGCAGAATCGGAGAGGAAAGGAATATGTGGAAGACTCTGATAAGGAGAGGGAACAGGATGATAGGACATCTGCTAAGACATGAGGGAATGACTTCCATGGTACTAGAGGGAGCTGTAGAGGGCAAAAACTGTAGAGGAAGACAGAGATTGGAATACGTCAAGCAAATAATTGAGGACGTAGGTTGCAAGTGCTACTCTGAGATGAAGAGGTTAGCACAGGAAAGGAATTCGTGGCGGGCCGCATCAAATCAGTCAGTAGACTGATGACCAAAAATAAAAAAAAGGTAGATATTAGGTTAATGTGTATTTGTTTCTTGAGCACTGATCATTTTCCTTTTGTTTCAATTTGGTGCATGCGCTTTGATTACTAGCTGAGAAATCCGCCCTTCCCCAATTATTTATTTACAGCTGTGACCGACACGTTGCTTGCATGGACTTTATAACTGACTTAATAAGCTTCTTTGTATTCAACGTTTGAGGTAGTGAGATTTGTATATAAACGAAGACATTGTTTGCTTCCCTAATGTTACGCAGAGCTGACGGTAGAGAAAAGCGGCTGAGCTAAGATCCACGCCTGCAACACGCAGCATAAGCTCTTGTGTTTTGTTTATGCTCATAATATACAGGGAATTTCACAAATTTAAAGCGAAATGGGAAATTGTCAGAAATAAGCGGAATTTGTGGCACAAAAACTCGCTCGCCTACGCCACTGCGAAATTTTCTGTTTTATGATGTTATGCTGGAGAACAGTAAGCTTAATCCTCTATGAGTGAAGGGTTCTGAGGTAAATAATGCACGATGGTCTTGATCAGAGTTACGTCGCGCTTCACGCTTGGAGGGAATTTTAAAAGAGCGAATTAAAACGAACTGTAGTAAGTTTTGCCTCACTAACCTCATTTGATTCTTGAGACTTCATAGTCCTCAGTGTTTCACCCATTCTGGTTCATTCAGGGAGACTGGCGTTTTTAGGCATTTATATTCATAATCAGAACGTAATCAAAATTTAATGAATAGACACCGCAATCCAAACCAGCTTTAAGAAATTCGACTTTTCTAGCACAGAAAGTAAGTAGAGCCTATCGAAAAAAGCAAAACGATGTCGGAAGTTTGTAAAACCGAGAGCGAAATCATTTAATCCATATGTCCCAGCCAAGTAACTTTAATGTTAGTTTGTATTCGTAACGATGATACTGCCGCACTTTACTGCGTCACTGACGTATACTTGCGTGAAATGCATGTGTCACGAAGTTAAAAAGACTAACGGCGCCATTTGTTGGTTCTTTGGTGTACTATGGAACTAACAACGCCATCTATTGCTTTTTTGTGTTCTACACCTTGACGATTAAGCAACTGAACTACTAAGCTAAGCAGACAATTTCAGGTAAAACTTTAAATTAGGATATATTTTTTCCTGTGTTCCCATTTTGAAGAAATAAACCTGTTATACGTTGCCACAATTAAGTTCCTGTGGAAACCTCACAGAAATTCGCCACGTTACTTTGGAGGAAAATGTGTTCAAACAGAAACACAAACAGACACATCGGTTTTGGTTAAAATTTGAATCGCGAATTTTTTTTTTTTTTTTTTTTTTTTTTTTTTTGTCGTGATCCTATTTTGATGAATAAAACCTATACGTTGCCCCAAGTTACGCTCGCGTGACCTGTGAAAACTACATGAAAATTTGTCAAGTACTTATTGAGGTCAACGTGTTCCAACATACAAACATACACGATTACTCCAAGGTCTTATTACTGGTAACTATATAGATGCTGTTAATAAATGTACACTGCTGGCCACCGTAAATGCAACACCAAGAAAGACAAGGGTAGAACAACAAAATTTATTTTGTAGATAACATGTTGACCAAGTATCAAATGATTACGTTTACAGACGTCTGTGACATGTGGTTCCTGCCAGAATCAGTAGCCAGAGTAGCCGCCATTGTTGGAGATCACTGCTGCCACACGTCTCGGCATTGAGCCAAAGAGACGTTGGATGTGTTTCTGGGGTACAGCAGCCCAAGCAGCTTCCACACGTTGCCAAACATCATCTGGTGTGGCAGCTGGGGATGTAATCTGGGTCACTCGTTGAGCAACCATGGACCACATGTTTTCTATCGGCGAAAGATCCGGAGAGCGAGCCGGCCAGGGAAGTACTTCAATCTGGTTATTGACGAAGAACCTTTGGACAATGCGTGCCACGTGTGGTCGCGCATTATCCTGTTGAAATATGGCTGTGGCCGAGTCCTGAAGGTAAGGAAGGACAACTGGCTCTAGCACCACGGATATGTAGCGCCGGCTATTTAAAGTACCAGCAATGCGTACTAGAGGCGTGCGAGAGTAATATCCAATACCGCCCCATACCATAATACCCGGTGCAAGACCAGTGTGGCGGTGCATAATGCAGCTGTCAAGCATCCTCTCTCCACGGTGTCTCCACACTCGAATGCGACCATCGTGGTGCTGCAGACAGAAGCGTGCCTCGTCAGTAAAGACAACGTCATTCCATTCTGCCGTCCACATCCGTCTGTCATCACACCATTGGCGACGGAGACGTCTGTGGTTCTGCGTCAATGGTAGACGAAGCAATGGACGTCTTGCGGACAGACCACTCTGCTGTAAACGGCGTCGAATGGTACGCGCAGACACTGGATGATGCGTTACAGACGCAATGTGCTGTGCTATGGTTCGGGATGTCACTGAGCGATCCGTCACTGCCATGCGCACAATTTGCCTATCAGCACGTGCAGTGGTGCACCGAGGTGAATGCGATCGACCACGTCGGTCCGTCGTACCTTCCTGCATCCAACGGTCACATATCCGCATTACAGTTGTTTGGTTTCGTCCAACACGACTAGCGATTTCTCTGTATGATAATCCACAATCTCGGTAAGCCATTATCCTTCCTCTGTCGAACTCGGATACTTGATCAAACGATGTTCGCTGTTGTCTACGAGGCATAACTGATCGTCTCGTGAAACAACCACAAGGTAAACACACGTGCCGAACGTACACTCGTCGAAATCGCCAAGCCTTAAATGGCGCTATGAGGTGGCGCCACAGGCGCGCGTGATGTGCGTCTGCGCTGAAATTCTAATCAGTTGCATATCTCATCGCTGCAAACCCGTGGTGTAAATTTTACTTGATTCGGATGCTTCCTTCAGGGTGTTGCATTTACGGTGGCCAGCAGTGTATTTATAGCACCCACACAACCACTTTCCACTAGCACCATTTCCTATCTCACACTGCTGAAGCATACATGCCTGGGATATGTTACACATATAAGAAAATTAAATAAATAAACATTTCGAGAAACGTGAAGCTACTCTACGCTGTTCAGGTAGCAAGCCAGTAGTGCGGAAAGAACATAAGGCTTAAATGTGCAATGAATGTACAAGGAGGTGACAAAAATCATGGGATGCCTCCAAATATCGTGCTGCGCCTCCTTTTGGCCATCGTAGTACAGCAGCTTCACGAGCCACAAGTCGTTGGAAGTCCCATGAAGGAATATTGAGCGTTGCTACCTCTACAGCTGTTCGCAGTTGCGGAAGTGTTGCCGGTGTAGGATTATGTGCACGAACTGACCTTCCGACTACAGTCCAAAAATGTTCGATGTGATTCATCTCGGGTGATGTTGGTGGCCAAATCATTCGCTCAAATTCTCCAGAACATTCTCCAAACCAACAGCGAGCAGTTACGGTCTCGTGATATGGTGCATTTTCATTCATAAAAATTTCATCGTTGTTTAGGAACATGAAGTCCATGAATGGTTGCAAATGATCTCTAAGTAGCTGATCACAACAGCTTGTACAATGCCTTGTTGACAATTTGGGTCCATGGCTTCGTATTTGAAATCGAGAGCAATTAGAGATTTCCAACAAACTTTACACACAGTTTCATTTTCGAAACTTTCTCTTACTGACATACTTCTCAAAACAGTGAAAGGAAAAATGTTTATGGTTTACTCCATTTTCGTTGTTTATACAGTAAAACTTCATCATCAGATATAACATTTTGATTTATAACTTCTTTACTACTAACTCTGTTTAGAACACATTTTGCAGATAGTATCCGTGCATAAGCTGAATATACCGCAAAATTAGATCACGGTGTGACATATAGTGCAGGAGACTTGAATAATACAGATTTAGATGCGAGCAAAACTAGGTTTTCTTCAGATGGTGCGCAAATTTCACATTAAATCATTTGTAAAATAATCAGCAATATGAAACTGTTCTACATATGGGATTACGGTTGATAAGGTGGGAGTGGGGTGGTTACTGGTATAAACTGAACAGTTGACATTTCTCATGGAATAGCGACATTTTAAACTAAGCGTTTGGTTAAAACAAGAACGTGTTTCATATTACCTCCACCTCGCCTATGTTGTATTTGCTTCAACTGAAAAAGGAAAATTTAGAAAATATAGAGTGGCCACTACATTTTGCTTTTCTCTCTAAAGTTTAAGGTTATACAAGGAAGGAATACGTGCAATGAAACTCATAAACCTCTTTATGTACTGCATAGCCAAATTTCATCGCGTTAAAGTGACATGATTGAGATCTGGATATGTTATTTCCCACTGCGACTATTTCTACTTGTTTGATGTTGAACAAAATAATCGAGATAGAATTATGTTACAGCAAAGAAATCACAACAGGCTATCATTCACACAAGTCACGTCCAAAGCTGCAAGTTATGAAACTAACACATTATCTTCATGCGCTGTCAAAGTAACCTCATTGTCAGGCATCATTAGCATCACTTATCAATCGACACCAAATCTTAAGTTTCTTTTGTTATCTGATGAATCAGTGACATGTTTTCCTTCTACTACCGAAAATGTGGTCCGGAACAACGTTTTAGTCGATGGTTGACTGTCACACTCCTGATCGAACTGGTAGCACCAAGACCAGTCCTTTTCTCATCCAGAATGAAACTCTCAGCAGTCGTGCTCTTTAGTGTATGTTACTCAATTTATACTGCACAGATCGGTAACAGGTTTTTTGGTTATCCAAAAATATGTCAGTCTCATATCGACAAGAAGTGACACCAAGTACCTATATACACAGAGGAGGAAGAGAAATTCACCCGACAATGAGTAACTTCTACCGCAACAGTTGCGGCCCATTGTGACGCGATATTTGGCGAGCCCTGAATCGTTTGTTTGGCATTCATAGCAATTTCTCCTCCTGACCGGGCTGTGTCTCTTTAGAGACGTGTGTCTGCACGTTGCCTTTATCTATGGTTTTGAGCGCCGAAGTAAACTGTTCAATATTTCACACGAGAAGAGCTTCTAAATGTGCCACTACGTCAGGACCCACAACGATGGAATATATAATGAGTGCTTACATTGTAGCTAAGTGATGAAGAATCCTAATTGCTCATATAAGGTATGGACAGTGACTCGGCTGTTGGAATATATAATGACTACTTACATTGTAGCTAAGTGTAGAAGAAGCCTAACTGCTCATGTGACTCGACTGTCAAACTTCCATAGGTTGTTCAGTGATACCTGCAGAGTATTTTGGAATGAGGGGCTGACGGTCTCCGGCTGCTCATCATAGAGGTATTGCATTTCATTTGGTAATTTGCCTTGATTAGTTTTGCGTACAATGGTGCAAGTGTGGACGGCATGCGCCGTGTGTCTTGCTTGCAGTCGCCAAGGATACCTGATGCTGACGAGTGTAATGCCCTCCTTACGTCGTTGCCTCAAGTTTGCTTTCAATTCTGCTCGTGTCTGTCTAGGATCCGGCAGTGTTAGCTATGTGTTAGCAGGGTACACAGCAGTAGTATGGACAGGTTTATTGATGAAGAGCTGGCTGGTATGCACGTCGTGTATGATTTGACTTAATGCAGTGGAACAGCGGCAGAGTGACGTTATGCTGAGATGTTCCCACAACGACGGCAGCCACGTCACAGTTCCTTCACATTTGTACACGATTTCCTGGAAAAAAGCGTTCGACAGTGTCCAGTAGTACAAGATGTTCGAAACATATGGGGAAGCTATACCGAAAGACATGTAATGTACAGTATCTACAAGATCCAAAAGGAAACTTTAAAAGTGTAAGACCAAGAACGAAGTGCTCGGATTAAAAGAAGTGTGAGACATGGATTTAGTCTTTCGCTGCCACTATTCAATATATTCGTCCAAGAAGCAATGATGGAATTCAAATTCAAGATGAACTGATATTAATGAAAAGATTCGCCGATGACATTGCTGTCCTCAGTGAAAGTGAAGAAGAATTACAGGATCCGCTGAATGGAACGAACACTCTAATGAGTGCAGAATATTGATTGAGAGTAAGTGGAAGAAAGGAACATTAGGATTGGTGATCGTGAAGCAGTGCGGGGGTAGGCGCGCGGTCTCAGGCGTCTTGTCACGGTTCGCGCAAGCTTGCCCCGTCAGAAGTTCGAGTCCTCCCTCGGGCATGGGTGTGTGTGTTGTCCTTATCGTGAGTTAGTTTAAGTTAGATTACGTAGTGAGTGTAAGTCTAGGGACCGATGTCCTCAGCAGTTTGGTCCCATATTCCCTTACCACAAATTTCCAATTTCCGTAAGATAGATGAATTTAAGGATTTCTGTTACCTGGGCAGCAAAATAACCCACGACGGATGCAGCAAGAAGTATATAGAAAGCAGGCTAGCACAGGCAAAAAGGGCCTTCCACCCCAAGATAAGTGTACTAGTATCAAAACTAAGCCTGAATTTGAGGAAGAAATATCTAAGAATGGGCATTTGGAGCGAAGCATTGTTTGGCATTGATACATGGACTTTGGGAACGCTAGAAAAGAAAAGAGACGAAGCATTTGACTTGTAGTACTACCAAAGAATGTTGAAGATTAGGTGGACTGATAAAGAACGCAGAGGTTCTGCGCAGAATCGATGAGGACAGGAATATATGGAAATCCCTGACAAGAAGGAGGGACAGGCTGCTAGGACGTCAGTTACGACTTCAGGGAATAAATTCCAGGGCACTACAGTGAGCTGCAGAAGGTAAAATAGGACACTGGAATACATTCAACAAATAGTTGAGGACGTAGGTTGTAGTTGCTGCTGTGGGATGAAGAGAGGGGCATAGGGGAGGATTTCGTGGCGAGCCGCATCAAACTAGTCAGAATTATGACACGATTAAAAAAATATACATTGCCTACAACAAACTGAACCCGTCTGCGTTAGACTGGAAGATAGTGGCTATGGCTGTGTGCTATAACAGCAGCTATGAAAAATAATGTACTATAACCGATTGGTGACAATCATGGCTATTGTGGCAGACGTAAAGTACGAGGTCTGAACAGATCTCAAGCAACTGCTTTGAGAGTCTTACTCGTATCATCCACAGAAGGTGCGATCATTGCAGCCAGTGGACTTCCCACGTCGAGTGACGTTTGCAAATTGATTCCTGCGGAACTGTCCAGAAAACCCAAACGTTTCTGCTTACGTGTTGTTTGCAGTGGAGGCCATATTTACAAGAGAGGCCATGCTCAACAGGAGGAGTAGCCATATATGGGATGCGGAAAATTCACACGCAGTGGTGTGTCGATTATGCCAAGACACGTTTGCTGTGAATATATGTGATGGTACTGTCAACGACTTTGTGATTGAACGTTACCTATAACCTGATATACTGAGCATAATTGTGTACAAAATGTCCCTTCGTCACGTCTTCCCACAGTTCCTAGAAGATGTGCTGCCGAGAATTCATCACCTTAGGTCGCTGTAACATGACGCGGCGCCGTCACAAATTGCCTTCGATGTTAGGAGCCACAGTGAAGTCAGTTTGCATGGCAATGGATTGGTCGCAGTGGTGTTGTTCCATGGACAGCTCTGTCACAAAACATTACACCAACGGACTACTTATTCTGAGAGGCATGTGAAGATCCAAGTTTACGAGATTCCGGTCGATACTAGTACGGATTTGAATGTAGCCATATAAATAGTTCGCCAAACCCCGGGAAGTCTTGAGCGTGTAATACGGACGGTGGTGCGTCGCTGTACACTCTGCCGTGAAGATGGTGTCCGACATATTGAACAACAGGCTTAAGGGTATACGGAATGAGTTTTTCGATGAAAAAGTCGATTTTTGGGTAAATGCATTTTCGAAAAATTTAGACTCTCCCCTTTAATACCATGTATAAAATATTTGGATGACGTGAATAGAACTATTTTAAATAATTTTTTAAAATAATTTCGACACACGATGTTCCGCACCTCGTATATGAGACGCGAAATATACCTGATATAGACAGCCTTGCCAGAGATATAACTGAGCACAAGAGAGTTAGCTTTTCTGTTGGCTACACTGCTAGACGGTTGACAATAGATTCTGCACCATTTGTATTGTTTCCTTTGTGAGTACATCCATGTCATTGTTGTGAAAGTCGTATGTGGAGAAGTCTTTGAGTTTTCTTTCCTTCAACATGCCAAGACCTAGTCTGGAGGTATTTAGAAAGCGTGTACATTGGCGCGAGAATGTAAAGTGTACTAAAAATTCGTCTGATTCATCTTCATCAGTATCTGATGTCCCAGTAGCGACTAACCTCAACACTGGTAGTGATACATTGAGTGATGCTGCTGCCACTACACCGGAAAGTGCTTCAAGAAGAAAACTATCTGGAATTGAAGAAGAATACAAGAAATTAAATGCTGGGACTACAAAATATGAGGTAATTAACGTCGCCTTATTATCAGACGTTTTGGAGAACAATGTGTGCTGCAAACAATGTGGAAAATGTGGTGTTTCATTGAAAACAAACTTACATGTAGGACTTGCTTGTGAATTAGAGTTGATGTGCAGTTATTGCAAAGACAGTGTTACTTTCTTCAATTCCTCACATGTTACTGCAGATACAGGTAAACTATACGATATAAGCATTAGACTGGTTTATGGATTACGGTGTATAGGAAAGGGCAGGGCTGCAAGTGCCATGTTGTGTGGTGTGATGAACCTCCCTCCTCCACCTTCAAAATTTAACGAACACATAATTGCAATAGGCTCTGCTGTAGAAGATGTGGCACAGGAAAACATGAAAGATGCTGTTGAGGAAGCAGTTGTTGAAAATAATAATAGCAGAGACTTGTCCATAGCTTTTGATGGAAGCTGGTAGAAGAGAGGCCACACACCTCTGAATGGTGTAGTAACAGCTACAAGTGTGGACACTGGTAAGGTAGTTGATGTGGCAATACTTTCCAAGCATTGCAGATGCAAGGAGAAAATGAAAACTAAACATGAAGAGGAGTGCATGGCAAATTACTATGGGTCAAGTGGTGGTACGGAAGTTGCTGGTGTGAGAAGTATTTATCAACGCTCAGTAAAGTGGTACAACGTTAGATACATAAATGAGAAAATGTTCCTAACTTTTAGCTCAATTTAACATTGTAAGCATAGGGCGTTCCGTATACCCTTAAGAATAAGGGAACAGTCCAGCATTTGTTGTGTGCTTTACTGCACAATGAAGAACAGACTGAACGCGTTGTGTTAAAATGGTACGTCATTCGTCTGAGGGTTCTTGAATTACAGTGTTGCTTGTTGTACGTTTTAGTTGTTCCTTATTGCAGTAGTGTTGAGATATTTCCTTATTAACAAGAGTGATTCCGGTAACGAAAAGAATAAATCATAATTATCTTATTACTCTGCAACGAGCCAGGAACTGTGGGTCCGTCACGCCGAATTACTCTAAAAGTTGGTCGGTGGAGTTTAGATTCATCTACTATATCCCACCTAAAAAGTCCATTTCTTACGCTAATGGTTGACATCCAGGATATATTGCAAGAAACACACAGAAAAGAAACTTTCATAAAACCATCTAGCAACAGCATCTACTATAAGTGCTAAGTCGAGCTGTATGTTTCTAAAAGCGAAAAGTCTGAATAATACTACTATTGTTTTAGTATCCTCACTTCTGACTGTCTTACTCCCTTTCTACTAGTTCTGCCCCCCTCCCCTCCCCGCCTGCCACCCGTAGATGTCACTGGCACATGACCTGCGCCCTATGAACCCATCTGCCGCTGCTATATTTTCGTCCCAACTTCCCTCTGCTTATGGAACTTCGAAATCTTCGTATTTAATGAATTTGTCTACGTTGTGTGGACCAATATATGATAAAATAGATTCAAAGCGGAGTTCAATTATAATAAGTTCCTCTGTCATACATTTAATCTTCTTTTCTGCTCTTAAAGTGCGCCACCACTTGTTTCTGCCTTTTCGACAAAGAAAAAAATATCTACACCATTTTGTACGTTCTTTCGCAGATTTGTACAGTTCTGTATGACATTAACCCTCAAATCCCTACGTACACGGTGGTTATTATCAAAGTTACGCTAGCTGAGTTAGTGTAGAAGGAAAACTATTTACCATGTCGATACCCAACATGTAGGAATGATGTCCAGACGGCGTGGTGCAGGGTCTGCGTTGTTAGTAGTGTCAATGTTAACTTAGTGTTTGGCACCAGTACTGGTACGAGGATGTAGGGTCGGAACAAAAGCATCAGAGTGCATTACATTTGCAAACAGTGAAAATGGGTCTGCATAAGGTGAGCAGGACTCTACTCGTAAAACTGTCTAACAAAACAGGAGCAATACTGCTGCTGCTCTTCGTGTGTATCAGTACATAAAAAAAATTACGGAGATGTACCCTGAACGCATGAGAGTTGAATAACATGATTCGGGAGCTCGAGTTAACAGGCGATGTGGGAATTGCTGCTGCAAGCGGCCGACGGCTAATTGCGCTACAAATTGTTGAAGAAATTGCTGTTGCGATGACAGAGAATGCTGGACGCAACGTGCAATCCAAAAGTACTGCACGAGGTGCGTCACGATAGCTGAAAATTCCACGGTGCACCATGCGAAAAACGCTGCGAACAGTGGCGAAATTGTGTCTCTGTAGCGGATCCTGGCTTTCGTGTATGCAAATAGTAGTCACATTGGGCAACGTTTGTAGCCTGAAAAGTACGCGCGGCTCGCAATTAAGAAGTGTTACCCTCTCTTGTGGAAATTAAAACGTGTTCCTTTCAATGGCTTATTCCTTGTTTCTCTCTTACAAATGTTTTTAAAAGTTTCATTGTCCTACTATCACTAGTTTTTAGTGGGAGCCATTTCAAGTAGTGAAACTTTATTTATAATCCCCCTGTGTTTAGATGCATTTCCTTATTCGTAAAGAAAACATCAACTCTGCGTTGTCGCGCGACCCTCGCTCCCCGGCTTTGTGAGACCTACGGATGCGGTGTGACGAACGGCGTCTCACTTTTAATAGTCGCCGTTAGGTTCCGTTAACTCCGAGCGCTGAATTGCGTCTCGATCTGTAGATGGAATAAGGCTTTGTTGAAGACACACGTGCTTATTGTTACATAACTGCGCTGCGGCTGAGAAAGGAAACATGTAAAGCCGCTGTTTACTTCTGTTGATACTACTCAATTACGACCTAGAAGAAACAAAAATACCCAACGTATAGGATTTCCCAAGAGGAATGGTCAATATTCAGATATATGACAGGAACACTCGTTTGAAAAGAAAACTTCATGTGGACAAATCATCTCTTCTCGAAAGGTTTCCGAGATAAAACACATTTAATATACATTTGTTGATGGGGTAGTGGCTTGCAGGTATGTATCTTACCCGTCCAGCCACTCTGACATTTTATTGTAGTACAACCCACATTATTGTTCCAAAGCTCATTGCTCGGGAAGTCTTTCTGCCGTTAAAGTAATCAGTTGAAGGTGGAGTTGACCATGGTTTATTGTGAGTGAAGTTGTGCAACAGATTGAGATTGTATCAGACAAAAGCATCAGATACTTGTGTTGGTATACGCGTACGGTAAAATGCCACACATCTACTCTAGTTAAGAATATGCACATATTATATATGTTTACTTCTTCTCCTGCCGTATAAAAGTCCCGTCGGCCCTCTCCGTTACGTCAGACCTGATTGTAGAGTCATTAACAGACTTTTCAGCATACTGATACATACTAAAACTCATGTTGCATTGTTTACGAACTGTTATGTAAAATGTACGTGTTTATAACTGACAATTTATTGAATAATACAGAAACTAAATAACAATGTACATGAAATTTGTTCTGCCTCAGAAACCATGTGGAATAGAAGATGTACCCGTATAAAGATTCTTGCTTCAAATGATAGTTCCTATCATATTGGTGAATAATGACCATTCCTCCTGGAACACACAGCGAGTTGTTGGCCTGCGGGATCATCGGTAACAGTAGAATAAAGGCGCCAGTGGAAGGTACCTGAGGACAAGAAAATTTTGGGCTCAACAGCAGTCATACATCTGCACATTTCGGCGAACTATTCTTTACTTGAGATTACACAGGAATGATTTTGGCAAAGAATATATTTGGCAACTGTAAGATAGAAGGCGACAACACAAAAGAAGCAAATGTTGCTAACAAGTGAATGGTCAGTCGAGGACTCTTAGATGCAGAATCATATGTAAGGAAATGCTGAAGTAAATTTTGCAAGTATACTAATGACTGATCCCCGTTATGCGTGGAACACCTTGTTACTTGATCCAAAGTAAGGCAGTTTGCTGTCTACTATGAAAGGTGTGTATGATTGTGTTTGTGTGCAGGCAATATCCTCCAACCAAAGACATTGCTGACAAATGCAGAACCCAGCCCGGCCATCACCTTTATCCTTGACAGTCAGAAGTGCTGCCGACCCATACGTCCAGAACACCGCTTTCTCATTGCCCACACTGTGGAGGAGGAGGAGGAGATTAGTGTTTAACGTCCCGTCGACAACGAGGACATTAGAGACGGAGCTCAAGCTCGGGTGAGGGAAGGATGGGGAAGGAAATCGGCCGTGCCCTTTCAAAGGAACCATCCTGGCATTTGCCTGAAGCGATTTAGGGAAATCACGGAAAACCTAAATTAGGATGGCCGGAGACGGGATTGAACCGTCGTCCTCCCGAATGCGAGTCCAGTGTGCTAACCACTGCGCCACCTCGCTCAGTGCCCACACTGTGCTCCACCGCACATCACTCGTGAAGTTTACCTGCTTCTCCGAATCATATTTGAAAACGACCAAATTATCAGCCGATAGTTTCCAAATGCTTTGCCGGTACGATCACCTGATCCCACTCACTGTGGTTTCTGGCTGTAGGGCTACCTCAAAGACAGGGTTTTCTATGGGAACATTCACACATGAGCTGATCTGTAGCGCAGCATATCAAAAAGGTAGCCAGAATACCTACGGACATTCTTAGTTGTGCTGTGCAGAATGAAATCCTGCGCTTTCAGACCCTTCTGGACACTGATGGGCGCCATATGAGCCCCTTTTGTAGTAGTAATGGTACCGGTATGTAATGGTATGATGTGCCATAGCAGCACATTAAAAGTGTTTCAGTTCAATTGACTCTGCTTTATGTCTCTTCCCCATGTCTTTGACGTTAATGCTACCAAGTCTGGTCCTAGCACGGTAATTAATTTCCGTGTTTTAACATGTTAAATAGGGAAATTTTAACCATACCACACGACGTAGGAACAATGTGAAGAGTTTGATATAGCTTTATTTCTTCCGGTAAAATCACAAGGTGTTTAACGCCATGAACAAAGTACCTGTTTCGCAGACCACACAATATGGAATTTCATGTGAACAAACACTACCTGTTCTTGGAGTTTAACTAAGTGTGGAAGGCTGCAGGATCGGTGTATGGTATCTGAACGCGGCTTAATAAAACGTAGCAATGAAAGCATGGATTGTGTATGTTGAACCTTGAATCTTTTTATCGCTACAGTAGAGCGTACATGAATTCAAAATCGTTCTTTTACTGTTTGTAGAGATTTTGTGATAGACAAGCAGCAATCAACCACAATAGAGTCGGCAGGCGCATTGCCTCTGCTGTTTCGGCAGATATTTGCAATTTCGTTTCTGCACTGTGTAGCTGGAGTAGGCCTAAACAAACACTGCTCATGAAGTCTTTCATGCGGCGCACAGTGTCTCCTGCCCTGCAGAATGGGCACATAAAATTCCGCTTCAGAAATAACTTTGTTTGCAAAGGGAGACAAACCGACGCTTTTCGTCGACACTGGGCGACGTATGAAAAACGTGATGAGCAGTATTTGGTCTGGGTTGATTCCAGCTACACATCGTAAAATGCAAATTGCTGATATCTGCCAAAACACCACAGAAAATGCGCCCGACGACTCTGAGGAGAGACTACGCACATAAATAATTTTTATTGTTCTAAATTAATTGCTTTTTGGTTTTTTTTAAGTTTAGGCTGTAGGACATATTAATTTCAGTTATTGCATTCGTATGTGTGTGAAATGTAGGTGGTAACTGACGAGAAAGTTTTCCTTTTTTTTTTCAATATACTTTTTAACATTTGATGCCTTTGTAATCTTTACCTCGCTTCTCAAAAGGGGGGCCGTAAATTCTACGTAAGTAATTTCATTTATGTAGCCGGGCTGTGGCTGACAATGATTTCACAATGTACTTTCTGCTAAGAGTGCTAGTGCTGCAATCTGTACAGGGGAACTTCTGCTAAGTTTAGAAAGTAGGAGATGAGATACCGGTAGAAGTAAAGCTGAGAGCTGGCCATGCGTTGTGACTAGACGGCTAACAAGGGAATATTCCCAAGTGTAAATAAGCAATCCTGGTGAGACATTATAGGTATGTACAGGGAGCGCAATAATGAAATACGTATTTTTCCATATTTTCTCAGTTTTACTTTTGAGGAATACAACACACCACTAAAGGTAATTTGGCATATGACGTTTAGAGACAATTTTTCCGAAACTGCGATATAAAAAAAAGTTATTCATATAAAAATTCTCCAAAAATATGAATTACAGTTTTGTAATAATTTGAAATTTTATAAAATATTCCACCAACATTAATTAATTTTGAAAAATGAAAGCTGGCCGGGGTGGCTGAGCGGTTCTAGGCGCTACAGTCTGGAACTGCGCGACCGCTACGGACGCAGGTTCGAATCCTGACATGGGCATGGATGTGTATGATGTCCTTAGGTTAGTTAGGTTTAAGTAGTTCTAAGTTCTAGGGGACTGATGACCTCAGATTTTAAGTCCCGTAGTGCTCACAGCCATTTGAACCATTTTTGAAAAATGAAAACTTTTCTGACAACATACATTAAAGAGCCTTTCGCGCCACATATATCCGTGCATAATAAAGCTGATTTCTGAAATAACGTTTTCTGAAAATGAGCTCTACGCAATGTGCTGTTGAAGTATTTTTAATATACCTAATTAAAATATCTACACGATGATTATTATTTATTTATTTATTTATTTATGCATTTATTTTACCTGGCAAGATTAGGGCCTTCAGGCCCTCTCTTACACCTAACCAGGCATACTCAGATTCAACAAATTTCAGTGTCTACAGAAAATTAGGACATATAACATGTTATACAGTATTAATGTTAAAGAAAAAAATAGAGATTATAAAAGTAGTACAATGATAATTATAACAATCAAAAAATAATTATAACAATCAAGACTAATAAAAATAATAATAATAATGATAATAATAATAATAATAATAATAATGACTATGTATATGAAAGTAAACATATTTTTCTTTTATGAGTGTCAGTCCTATTGCTAGTTGGGAATTTTCTCGTTATATTCTTGCAGCTTGTGAGTTATTCTCATCAAGCAGAGACATAAGACTATGGAATGGGGTGAAAGAGATATAGAAGAGGTAGATAGGTTAGAGGAAGAGAAATAGAATGGTAAAATTCGAAGCTATGATGGAGAGGAGAAAGAAAAAGATGAGGGGGGGCACAACAATGGTGGCTATACCGTCCCTAATATGTAAGTCTTAAGTTCCCTCTTGAATGTTGAGTGGTTTTGGATAAGACGCAGATCACAGGGGAGCGCGTTCCATAGTCGTATGGCTGAGATGGAGAATGACACGGAGAAAGATTTTGTGTTATGTAAAGGTACAGCCAAGATGCTAGACGTATCCGATCTGGTATTGCGGTTGTGGAATGATGATAGGTGTTTAATGTGAGAAGATAAGTATTGGGGGCACCAGTGGCTAAGAAATCGATGAAGTAAGCACATCGTGTGGAGATCGCGTGCCTTATGTGGGCGTATCCAACCTAGCTGGGAGTATGAAGGACTGATATGATCATACAACCGTATGTTGCATACGTATCTAACACAAGCATTCATCACTAGTTCGAGGCATCTCGAATTTTCATTATTTGTGCCATGTTGAACTACATCACAGTAGTAAAGATTAGGCAAGACTAGTGTTTGGACTAATTTTTGTTTAACATGGGTTGGAAATATTTTTCTAAATTTTTGAATTGCATGTAGGGAGGAGAGCGATTTCCGGCAAGCTGTGACTGTTTGTTCTTCCCAGTTTAGGTGTTCATCCAAGATTATTCCAAGGTCTTTTACTGTTTTTTGGTATGGTAGTTGGGTACCATTGAGGAGTATTTGAGGGACTGTTTCGCGAAAGTATCGACTGATTAACTTTGGATGAGATATAAGTATGACCTGGGATTTCTTGGGGTTTAGTTTCAGACCTAGGTTCTGTGCCCATCGAGAAACAGAGCAAATATCTGCGTTCATACTCGCTACTGCGTCAGCAATGTTCTTGGGGCTTGCACTTATGTACAGTTGGATGTCGTCGGCATATAGATGGTAGTTGCAGGAGTGAATCACTGAAGAAATATCATTAATGTACAGTGAGAAGAGTAATGGACCAAGGACGGAGCCTTGGGGAACTCCAGAGCGCACGTTTTTCCATGATGACTTTTCCGACCCACAAATGACTTGTTGACTTCTGTTTTTGAGGTAGCTGTCGAACCAGTGTATTGCGCTGTTTGAGAAATTCAGCTGCTTCATTTTAATTAGTAATATATCAAAGTCAACAGTATCAAAAGCCTTGCTAAAGTCAAGCAGTGTTAGGATGGTAGCTTCACGTCTGTCCATAGCATGTTTAATGTCATCAGTTACTTTGATTAATGCAGTTGCTGTACTATGGTGCTTTCGAAAGCCTGACTGATATTTGTCGTGGATGTTATGAGTTTTGAGGTAATCCGTCAGCTGTTCATGGACGATGTGTTCTAGGGCTTTAGATATTGCAGGAAGTATGCTGATCGGCCTGTAGTCACCTGGCGACTTAGGGTTGTCAGTCTTGGGTATAGGTTGAATTAAGCTTTGCTTCCACTCAGTTGGATATGTGCTACTGACAAGAGACAGGTTGAAGATGTCTGTGATAACTGGAGTAATAGTGTTTACGACGTTCTTAATCATGCCAATGCTCACTCCATCATTTCCTACTGCCTCGGAAGAGATTCTCATAATTGCCTTGTGTACTGTGCCGGTAGTGACATGTTTTAGGAAAAACTTGTCTCTCGAGAGATTGATATCTTGGGGCTGGTAATTTGTCGCTGCGTGGCAGTTTACGGCTGTTGAGAAGAAATTGTTTAATTCCTCTGCAGACGCTTGATAAACAGCGTCAGATCTTCGCTTCCCTATACCGAAACTGCGCAGCTTTTTCCACAGTGCAGCAGGTTTTGATATGCCGCATACGACAGAGCGGGCATGTCTGATTTTGGCATTCCTCACGCTTTGCTTGGTTCTATTACGGAGTTTCCTATAAGCTTCGTACGCCTCGGGAGTTGGGTTACGCTTGAAGGCCCTATGTGCAGCATCACGTTCATTCATTAACTGGCGTAATGCAGTGGTGAGCCACGGAGCGGGAGCTCTCTTTACCTTGACAGTGCGTTGAGGAGCATGTTTATCATACAGTGCAATAATTTTGCGACATAGTTCCCGAATTTTTCCGTCTAAAGTCGGTTCATTGCTTATATCATGCCAAGGGATGTCTGAGCAATCCTTTTGAAGAGCGTCATGGTTAACATTTTTTAGGTTTCTGTAGGTTACCAGGTGAGATTTTTCTTTGGTAGTATGTACTGAGTAATTTAAGAAAATCACGTCATGAGCAGAGAGTCCTGGAGCGGATGTCTGATTGGCGCGAATTATTTTATCTGGTCGCTTTGTTGCTATTATATCTATGAGTGTATGGCTGTGTGGCGTGTGATGAGTTGGGTCCAGCGGTGTTAAACTCATATCATTGGAGTGGAACAGTCTCCTAAGTTTTTCTGCAGAGGGAGATTTTAACTGTAAGTCGATGTTTGTGTCGCCCATAATGATTATGTGTTCATACAGTGTCACGAGCGAGGACAGGGCAGACTGAAAGGAGGACATAGCACCGACGTTTGGAGGTTTATAGATTACTCCAATTAGCAGTTTCTGATTTGATGTATTTATTTCGAAAAACAAGAACTCTGCTTCTCCTTCGCCCTTTGCATCCGATGTGCATAGTATAGTAGGTCTCAGATCAGAGCGAATATAGGCACCCACACCACCCCCGCGTCGTGTTTCACGATCTGCCCTTAGGAGAGATTAACCAGTGATTCGGATAGCGTCGGAAGAAATGTTTGGTTTCAACCAAGTTTCAGAGACGAGGATAATATGGAACAGCGATTCTAATTATTAATTTTACTTAGTTTTGTGTTTTGTCTTAAACTGTTATTTTATGTCTTACATTCATGTTTTTCTTTTCTTTTCTAGTTTACCATTTCATGCACATGTAATTTGTTGATTAAAAATTATAAGTAACTCATTCTTATTATTCAAATCCATCAGTACAGAAATGCTTATAAAATAATGTTCTTTTGTACACTATGCACATACAATGAGCGAAATTCCTTCATATAATACACATGATGGACAACACATAAAACAAAATTCTGCAGGATTCTCAAATTGCGACGGGTGATCCTCTGTACATGCTAATTTGTGCAAGGCATATTTCAGCACATTGGTAAAACTTGGTGAAGTGAACTGGTTATGTACTTCGGCCTGTAGCTTGAATATAATGTTCCTCAAGTGCAGATTGACGTAATCATGAAATAATAATTCGTCACAAGTAGATCAGAATATCTTCGCACAGACTTCTTTTAGCACCGTAAACTATATGAGTACAACGGCTGTGACCGTGCCATCGAGCGTTTTGTTATCACCAGATGAAGAAGTTTCTTGCCCTCAGGTATCGGTACGGCGCTCAAAACGGTTTTTTCAGACCGACCACCCCCATTTTTAGAGTTTTAAAAGAAACTGAAGGAGTGTTTAGACCGAGAATTCGAGATTCTCTTTTTGAAGCCACCAGTGTTTCTTGTTACACCATCGAAATCTGGCAGACTTACGCCTGACAGTGTCAAATCATATGTAAAAGAAGTTTTCTTTCCTAGTGAGAGAGAAGAATCTGTGTTATCAGGAGGCACTTTGGTGAGAGTGGGGGGAGGGGGGGGGGTGGAGCCCCAGTTTGAAAGAACCATTTTGAGTATCGTACCTGAGGAAGAAAGAACATGTTCATCTGGTGACCGTAGACAACAGTTTGAAAGATTAATGTTAAACTTCTGAAGTCGTGTTTGTATTTGTTAAAACTCGTATCTGTATGTGTCTGGTTGGTATTTGAAAAATGTATAAAATTTATTTTGATATCGAAATAGGAAAATTTCAGCGCAGGGCAACAGAGCTGCGTGAAGCTTAAGCTTTGAACGTAACTGTGTGAAGCTCAGGCTGTTCGATGCGAAATCAAAACTAGCCAGTACGTTAAGCGATTCGCCTGCGAGAAAGCAATTCGTTTTCAATGATATTTATATACGGTATTTGATAGCAAAACAAATTACTGTGATCAAAAAGTTGGCCCTGAATATTATTAATCTTTATTTTAGTCTTGTAAACAATCACTGTATCGTAACTGTTTTTGTAATCACAGAACAAATGAACATAAAATTTAACACGTATGTCTTTCTGATAAAACTTCAAAATGGTTCAAATGGCTCTGAGCACTATGGGACTTAACTTCTTTGGTCATCAGTCCCCTAGAACTTAGAACTACTTAAACCTAACTAACCTACGACATCACACACATCCATGCCCGAGGCAGGATTCGAACCTACGACCGTAGCGGTCGCGCGGTTCCAGACTGTAGCGCCTAGAACCACTCGGCCACTTCGGCCGGCGATAAAACTTCAGGAAAACTCACAACATATCACTTTACTGTTATGAAACCTCTGAAATGATATGGTATTACTTTCACAAGTACACTCTGACAATCACTGTACCTTGCAGTGGGCATGAATTTTGAAGATAATGAAACTGATTGGCTTACCTGTGCGAGCGGAAAGCTCGTCTGTTCTGCAACCTGTTACTATTAAGATAATGATGAGACTGTTAAAAATCAAATTTCATTTACCGTATTTACGATGTGCAATGCAAGACGGTATCTTATCTTAGCCAGGATCGTTGTTCGGATTGCTTGTATGAAGTGTTTACTATGAAATGCCACGGGAACGAAAACCGGAATAACTTCATGGTCGTTATTTAATGCCTGTGAATATTCAGTTTGCAAATTCTAGGTCTCTCGCTACTTTAAGCGACGGTTTTATTGTGGAGCTCAACATGTGTGTTATAATTTCATGAATATTCCGCTAAGCGAACGACTAGATTGTGTGAAGGGTGGAAAGCATATTATATAGTTTTTGAGATTAAAAAAATCATAAAAGACCTCGCCCAAAGTAACTTATTGTTATTCATGTTTTCGCAGAAAACTGTCTCTTGCATGTTAAACACTTAGCATGTGATGAACTGTGCTGTATTTGGCTGCTTCAAACCATGTCTCTTTGGATCGTTACAGACATATTTTGTACATGAAATTCTTCTGGTGGCACACGATATTCATTGAGAGTATTCAATTGTGCGTAGGAAGAATGTCCTGCCAGTGTGTTGCGTTGAGCCTGCTACTTATAGTACGGCTAAGGTATGAAGTTTTGCCACGCCGTCGATCGACCCATGCGTGTCATCATTGATGCACCTGCAACGATACAAAATTATCTATTACTTTTGCCTTACAAGTCTTTGTTTTTGTGATATGTGTAGGAAATTTTACAATATATTATTTCTAATTAGGCTACTGTCAATTAATCTTCCTGTCGTTTTTCATCGGGTAACCTCATCCTGATTTTCCCGTTTGCAACGCCGGCGTACACAAGAGGTTCAGGTAATACTCATAGAAGACAAAATACCTAGGAAGGGGTATCTACTAATGTCGGAGGTGGATGGCTGATCACCTAATGTCTCAAGAACCTAATGTAAGTGATAGAAGCTCGTTGAAACCACGAGTACGAAGCAAGGCGTGGGACGTCCACGCCTCATTACAGAACGCGGTGATTAGAGGCTTGTCCGCTCTGTAGAGCATAACCGATGGCTGTCTGTGCCAGAACTGAGGACACCGTTCAATGCTCAGTCTTGCAAGTGGGACTGTGCAGCAGACGATTTCCTACGCGCTCTCTTGGTGGCTGACAAGATTGTCGATCACGATTCTATCGAAATGGGACCATCGAGACGGGACTATGGGATAATAGAAAATTTTCACTCAATCGGATGAATCTTGTTTCTGTCCATCAATTCGATTGCAGCCTTTGTCTACCAGAGATTGTATCATTAGCAGAGCGCTAGTGAGTGACTTGGCTGCAGAGAGAGAGAGAGGGACAGAGAGAGAGAGAAACTTGAGATGCCGCTGAGTGACGAACTTTGATGGCGGACGAGGCGTACAGAGAATAAATTTCATTTGAGAAGCTGGCTGCTGTGATTTCTGAGATGTCTTCACAGCGATAAGACACTTTTGGAAAAAAAAAGTTATAAGCACTGAGTTTAATTTGCTGGTAGCGGTAACCGATTAATTATTGTAGAGCAAATATTACACTGTGTTTAACACTGTCTGTGTTTCGGTAGCCAGGGAGAATGATCAGTTATGTATTCAGAATCTTTATTATTACTCATCACCCTCCAGTTAAAAGTGTTTCATTATAAAGGGAAAGAATAAATTTTGCATAATTTAAGTATTATTTGTATGAATTAGTTTTTATGGCTTACGACAATGTTCAGAAAAAATCATATTTCACGTTATGCGAGTCACGTCTGTGATATTTGATATGGTTTCAAAGTATTCTATTTTAATTTGCAAATATTTCACTGAAGTTTATCCTCACAGTTTAGATGCAACAGGACTGAAATTTCACGCCTCGTACTATTGCTTCGTGGACAGCTTGCTGTTTTTTAGAAAGATAAAATTCTCATTTGTGAGCCTAGAGCACAGTGATTTATTTGAGGGGTCTGCAGGTCAGTAATGCGTATTCCTGCAGTATGCAGACAGAGGAGAGCTGAGTTAGGCGTTGTACGTAAGAAGCAATTGTAGCTCCTAAACGAACTTTTTTCATTTGAAAAATTTTCGCATAATTCAATAGATGCGTTTTCTAGCAGAGCACAGTTTTAACACTGAACAGTTAGCCACTATCTGTGATTCTTTGCTGAGGAAACCATTCTGCGTTTATTGATATTCTTTGCATTTAATTTCATTTACAAACTCTCAGATTTAGTTTAGATTAATTACAATCACACACATCAAAAATACTGTACGTAATTAATGTTCATGTTCAAAAGCAGGGCAGGTAAGCCTCCTAAGATCAGAATACAAAGGAGACTCTCTAGTCGAAATTTAAAAGAACTGGTCCTCGCACTGGTAGCAAGTGGTATTGTCAAATACGGTTTTCAGTTACCCAGTTAAGCGTAAAAGTTTGACATTAACCAAGTCACGTATAAGGCCAGTTTTGTGTTATTGGCGAAAATCACTTGGACTTTCATGGGACCTGTGGTAGTTTAGAAGGCACTATTGCAGCTGTGTACTATATGATTATTTTTTCGAACCGCCTGCGTGCTTAGTATCTTACCAAACTGCGCTGGGTTCTTTCAATTATGGTAAGTGTATGTGTTATAAAACCAGTATCGTGATTTGAGCAGCTTAATGGTGAAACAACTTTGACGTTTTAGGTGACAAATTTGCCTAATCTGAACCTGCTGCACCACACTTTCGCGGGCCACAAACCTCCGGCACTCTATTAAGGGATATTACGTGACCTGTACGTATACAACTTGTGCCAGATACTTCAAGTAATCTACCAACCACTTTCCGAATCCATGTGACACACAGTCGCAGATCTGTTGCATCCCAAAGGTGCACCAACAAGCAGTTAACCTGCTGGTCACAATGTTTTGGCTCATCAGTGTACAGGGTGGTCGGAAATTCCCGTTAAAAACTTCTACGACTTGGAGAGGGGTGTGAGTACGTGATATTTTGAACAGCATCACATGTCCGAAAACGTACCGTTTTCGTGCTACAGCCATTTGAGAACATGTTTTCTAGGTAGTTTTCCAACAGAATGGTCAGAGTGATGGGTGCTTTCGTCAGATAGGCTAATGTCATTGGCATCCTATCCTTGGTCAGGTGAATACAGGGTTATAAATACAAAATCAAATAGGGGTACTGCAGGAGTAAGTCTAATAGTGAATAAAAAAATGGGAGTGTGGGTAAGCTACTACAAACAGCATAGTGAACGCATTATTGTGGCCAAGATAGACACGAAGACCACGCCTACTACAGTAGTACAAGCTCTGCAGATGATGAAGAAATTGATTAAATGTATGATGAGATAAAAGAAATTATTCAGGTAGTGAAGGGAGACGAAAATTTAATAGTCATGGGTGACTGGAATTCGAGAGTAGGAAAAGGGAGAGAAGGAAACATAGTAGGTCAATATGGATTGGGGGAGAGAAATGAAAGGGGAAGCCCCCTGGTAGAATTTTGTGCAGAGCATAACTTAATCATAGCTAACACTTGGTTCAAGAATCATGAAAGAAGGTTTTATACGTGGAAGAACCCTGGAGATACTAAAAGGTATCAGATAGATTATATTTTGGTAAGACAGAGATTTCGGAACTAGGTTTTAAATTGTAAGACATTTCCAGGGGCAGATGTGGACTTTGACCACAATCTATTGGTTATGAACTGTACATTAAAACTGAAGAAACTACGAAAAGGTGGGAATTTAAGGAGATGGGGCCTGGATAAACTGAAAGAACTAGAGGTTGTACAGAGTTTCAGGGAGAGCATAAGGGAACAATTGACAGGAATGGGGGAAAGAAATACAGTAGAAGAGGAATGGGTAGCTTTGAGGGATGAAATAGAGAAGCCAGCGGAGAATCAAATGGGTAAAAAGACGAGGGTTGGTAGAAAACCTTGGGTAACAAAAAAAATATTGAATTTAATTGATGAAAGGAGAAATTATAAAAATGCAGAAAATGAAGCAGGCAAAAAGGAATACAAACGTCTCCAAAATGAGATCGACAGGGAGTGCAAAATGGCTAAGCAGGCATGGCTAGAGGACAAATATAAGGATGTAGAGGCTTATTTCACTAGGGGTAAGATAGATATTGCCTACAGGAAAATTAAAGAGACCTTTGGAGAAAGGAGAACCACTTACATGAATATCAAGAGCTTTGATAGATACCCAGTTCTAAGCAAAGAAGGGAAAGCAGAAAGGTGGAAATAGCATATAGAGGGTCTATACAAGGGCGATGTACTTGAGAACAATATTATGGAAATGGAAGGGGAGGTAGATGATGATGAAATGGGAGATATGACACTGCATGAAGAGTTTGACAGAGCACTGAAAGACCTGAGTCGAAACAAGGCCCTCGGAGTAGACAACATTCCATTAGAACTGCAGACAGCCTTGGGAGAGCCAGTCCTGACAAAACTCTACCATCTGGTGAGAAAGATGTATGAGTCAGAAGAAATACCCTCAGACTTCAAGAAGAATATAATAATTCCAATCCTAAAGAAAGCAGGTGTTGACAGATGTGAAAATTACCCAAAGAAAAGTTCGGAGCAGATATTAAAATCCATGGAGAAGAAATAAAAACTTTGAGGTTCGCCGATGACATTGTAATTCTGTCAGAGACAGCAAAGGATTTGGAAGAGCAGTTGAAGGGAATGGATAGTGTCTTGAAAAGAGGTTATAAGATGAACATCAACAAAAGCAAAACGAGGATAATGGAATGTAGTCGAATTAAGTCAGGTGATGCGGAGGGAATTAGATTAGGAAATGAGACACTTAAAGTAGTAAAGGAGTTTAGGATTTTTGCTATTTGGAGAGCAAAATAACTGATGATGGTCGAAGTAGAGAGGATATAAAATGTAGACTCGCAATGGCAAGGAAAGCGTTTCTGAAGAAGAGAAATTTGTTAACATCGATTATAGATTTAAGTGTCAGGAAGGCGTTTCTGAAAGTATTTGTATGGAGTGTAGCCATGTATGGAAGTGAAACGTGGACGATAAATAGTTTAGACAAGAAGAGAATAGAAGCTTTCGAAATGTGGTGCTACAGAAGAATGCTGAAGATTAGATGGGTAGATCACATAACTAATGAGGAGGTATTGAATAGAATTGGGGAGAAGAGGAGCTTGTGGAACAAGTTGACTAGAAGAAGGGATCGGTTGGTAGGACATGTTCTGAGACATCAATGGATCACCAATTTAGTATTGGAGGGCAGCGTGGAGGGTAAAAATCGTAGAGGAAGACCAAGAGATGAATACACTAAGCAGATTCAGAAGGATGGAGGCTGCAGTCGGTACTGGTAGATGAAGAAGATTGCACAGGATAGAGTAGCATGGAGAGCTGCATCAAACTAGTCTCAGGACTGAAGACCACAACAACATCCTACCTCACTGACCTGGCTGAGCCTCATTCACGCGTCTGTCAATGTTGGAGCAACATGGTTGAGTACACGTTTGCAGAAAACACCGACATGATCTTCCTGAATGGCGAAGGTCACGGAAATGGAACAGCCGCTCGTCGCCTTTATTAAAATAGTTCTCCACAACTTCAGACTACATCGTGCACCCTTTTCGCCATAAATCATGTAGCGGTTTCGAGAAAGGGTATTTTCACCAGCAGCAGGCCTGACTCTGGCGCTCCAGGGAGGCTCCACAGGGTCGAACTGGAAGAGGTGTTAGTGCATCACGATGATGGGACCCCGTCAACAAGTACACGAACAGTCTCATTGTCTATTAATGAGTGGAACTGTAAAACAAGTGATTTACTGGATCACGCCCAGTCAACTACTTGTAAAAATAGTCGTATTAGCAACACGTTTTCAAATGGTTGTAGCACGGAAACGGTACGTTTCTCAATATGGGTTCCCATTCAAAGTATTATGCACTCCCTCCCCACTACAAGTCCTAGAAGTTCGTAACGGCAATTTCCCAACACACTGTATATCCATAAGTTCTGTTACAATTTTACTTCGTAAACAACAATTCTCAAACAGTGTTTCCTTCTCATACACCACTATTACTAGAAAAGATTGGTGGGTGTGTATCCCTTACTAAGGGGCGGGCAAACATTGCACGTAGCTCACGAGCACACAGCGCTGCACGTGTGCTCTTCGCGTGCAATCGTCGAATGGGACAGTGGTGACAGCCGGCAGGTTGGGGGATATAGTACCTGGCTAAGCTGTGGACGTTGAAGCGAAGCGACCACTACGTAGTGAACGTTGTAGTTCAAGAACCGGAAAATGCAGAGTGAATCAAGGAAACGGAGAAGTGGAGATTTGCTATCTTTTAAAAAGGAATGGGAGAATCATTTTTTCTTTGTGAAAAAACGTGAAAATTCGGAATGTATAATATGTGATAGTATTCTCCCTGGTCACCGGAAGTTTAATATTGAACGCCATTATAATAAATTTCAATATGTTCCCGTACTAAGTGCAATAAAAGAGGAATTTCTCAAACGATTTGGGGACATATCATACTTATCCCAAGGTTTTGAATAGTTCTCGAGACAATTTGCTGTTTCTGTAGATGATATTCATCCAAGTGTGCAAATGGAATTAACAGATATACACTGTAGATTCTACAGCGTAATTCTCGTATGAGAGACAAGTTACTTGTGGCAAGACGTGTAATAGATTTTTATCAGAACTCTCCACAGCAAGAGTTTCCTCGTCTCCATCGTGAAGCCGCGAAGATAATATGTTTGGTTCAACGTACGTTTGTGAGAGATTTTTTTCTGTTATGAAAGTTAATAAATCTCAGTTAAGAGCAAACATCAGTAATGACAATTTACTTAACTGTTTGTCTGTATGTAGAAATTTTGTTCCAGACACTAAACGTACTGTAAAGTCCACCAGTGATAATTAAATAAAACGTATCGTAGTTAATAGGTACTCTTTCAAGCACTCCTGATTTCTTTCAAGCACTCCTGCTAACCTTATTCCTTCATTCAATAAAGCAGGCCAGCAAACAAAACGCATTACAGAGGAAGCAGCGGAGAGACGGTATGGTGGGGAGGGGAGAGAAGCGGGTGGCCAGCTTGCCCCTGTGTGCACGCAGAACACCTGTTTATTGCACACATGCAAGTGCACCGTACACTTGCAGTATCCTGCCCGCCCCTCCTCACAAATTTATTTATGAGTTGTATATGCTGGTTCTCTTAGTAGACGAAGACATCTTTTATTACTTTCACACTGAGTAATACTGAGAGAGGAAGGAGGCGGTGGAAATTAGAACAATTATGTAGAGTAAAACTGTTGCATAACTTTACATACTGAGTGAACTTATGCGACATGATTATCTGATTCTGCGTTACTTAAGAAATAAAGAACTAAAACAGTCGTTCGCAGACGGTGGTGCGCGTACCATTGGTGGCACGCAAGGACATTTCACTTGAAAACAGATGGGTGCTACCTTAGAAGACTTATATATTCTAATATGTGCGTGCATTGTTTAGTAGAATTTTTCAAAGATACCCAAAAACGATTCTGGAACAATCGACAGTGGCTACGAAACGTCCTACCAGTAACAGTAAAAGAAAATGTGTAGGTTTGGACGTGAAAAATACAGAGAAGCCACTGGACGAACGCCCTGTATGCGTCACAGTTCATGCAGTACCGTGTTTGACGAAGTTAAATGTAGAACCGATTAATGCGACATTTCGTGTGGTATGGCAGCATGTCTCAGAGACCTCATTTGAGTGCTTACGGTCAGGGACAAGCAATTGGACGGCTAGAATCCGGTAAAAGTGTCACGATTGTGATCACAGTACAGAGTTTGAACAAGAGTGTCATGTTGCGATTAAAAAAAGGCCGCTGAATGTATAAACGCTATGCGAATGTGTGCCGGTAGTCTTGGATGGAGCCGACCGGTGTGGCCGAGCGGTTCTAGGCGCTTCAGTCTGGAGTCGCGCAAACGCTGCGATCGCAAGTTCAAATCCTGCCTCGTGCTTGGATGTGTGTGATGTCCTTAGGTTAGTTAGGTTTAAGTAGTTCTAAGTTCTAGGGGACTGATGACCTCAGATTTTAAGTCCCATAGTGCTCAGAGCCATTTGAACCATCTTGGATGGACCACCATACCGCAAGTGGTGAAAAGGAACAGACATCTCACTCCAAGGCAGATCGCTGCAGATCTTACAACCACTGCCGGTACTCAGACCCATTTCGTGGCGACTAAATTAGGCTGGTTTGTATGCTAGGAAACATGTTAAATGCATCCCACTCCAACCACACGGTCGCCGAGAAAGAGTTCGTTGGTGTTTGGAGAGCGTTGTTTGAGATCAACAACAGTGGCTCAGAGTGATGTTCTCCGACGAATCCGATTCACAGTGTCAAGTGATTCTGCCCATCATTCAGTGTGGAGAGAAAAGGGGAACACGTTACCCACGTCAGAATGTTCATGAACGACGTCGGTATAGCCTGGGAGTTATGGTATGGGCAGGCATTATGGACAATGACCGAACACGGCTGAGTATCTTGGCCCGAGGTACTGTGACAGCACGGTGGTACAGCAGGGAGACTATTCTGCAACATGCCCATCTGCTTTGCGGTTCGGTAGGTCTCGACTTTCTATTTATGGACGACCATGCATCCACACACAGCACCACTGAGGTGTCGAGCACACTTGAAAGTTAAGATATTGAATTATGAAATGGCCTGCATACTTCCCCAAGTTAAACCCTATACTCATGCCTGGGATTCTTTCGGGAGACGTTTCTCACACAAAAGCCCATACCCGACTATTGCAAGAACTGAAAACTGCCTTGAGAGAACAGTGGGCCAATTTCCCACAGTGACTCCTCAACAGTTTGGTAGCCAGCAGGAATTAGAAGTTCAAAATGTGCATTAGAGTCTAATGTCAATCTTTTTTGAGAGTATGACCTGTGTCAAACAGGAACATTATTTATGACTGTTATTCAGCTTTCCCTAGTGTTGTAATCTGTGCCATATTTCATTATAAATATACCTTTCCACCTTTGTTACATATGTACAGTCTGTCAAATCGTTCACAGTGACTGTCAATCAGCGTATATGCCTGTATTCAGGAAGCTATGGATTAAGTTGGTGAATTACCGTGGTGGGATCAAAATTAATTGGCATGGGACACACATACATACAAGTTGCGTTACGCACATTACATAGCAGTGATTACGGAGACGAAGGGTCTTCAGCGCAATGGACAGGATTGTCTGTAATCTGAATGGTAAGAGAATAAACAAGCGAAAGACCAAAATAATAGCATGCAGTGATGATGAAGAGTATAAACTTTTAAGAATAAAAGCTGCATGAGAGGACATAGGAACGAAAAAGAAATTTATGTATTTGGAAGCAGATCCACAAGAGATGGTAGAAGCCGGAAAGAAATTGAGCTGAATACAGCAGGACAATATTACATTTAATCTGAGAAATAACTTACTCACCAGCAAGAATATCACTCTGGAAGTGATGAAACTGACCATGAAAGCATTTCTTTAGATTGTGGCACTATACAGGTGTGAAACTTGGGCAATAGGAAAACTAGGCGGAAGACGGCTGCAAGTCGTAGAGATTTAGTGCTACAGAAGAATCAGCTGGGGAAACAGAATTGCCAATGAAGAGCTGCTGAGTAGAGTACAGGAAACCGGGTGTCTGTGAAGAAACTTTCAAAAAAAAAAAAAAGAGAAAAACGCCTAGGAACCAAATTCAGCCAAAAAACATCATTGGCGCAAACGCAGAAGGAGCTATTCAGTAGGGGCGACCCAGGATGCCATACTTGCAGCAGATCAAGAATAACGTGGGGTGCATTACAGACATTGGAGTGAGGAGGAAGACAGACAGAAGAGAGAAGAGGGAAATGGCGTACTGATACAAACCAACCTCAGTGTTGAACACTAAAGAGAGATATGCTACACGCTGCATCCATGACAGTTGTTGCTGTGGTCTTCAGTCCGAAGACTGGTTTGATGCAGCTCTCCATGCCACTCTGTCCTGTACGAACCTCTTCAGCTCCGAATGACTATGGCAACCTACATCTTTCTGAATCTGCTTACGCCTCTTTGTCCCTCTCCACGATTTTTACCTCCCACACTTCCCTCCAGTACTAAACTGGCGATCCCCTGATTTCTCAGAATGTGTCTTCTCAACCGATCCCTTCTTTTGGTATAGTTCTGAAAGAAATTCTTTGTATCTCCAATTCTTTTCAGTACTTCCTCGTTAGCTACGTGATCGACCCACCTAATCTTCAGCATTGTTCTGTAGCACCACATTCCGAAAGCTTCTACTCTCTTTTTATCTAAACTGTTTACCGTCCATGTTTCACTTCCATACATGGATACACTCCAAACGAATAAATTCAGAAAAGACTTCCTAACAATTAAGTCTATATTTGATGTTAACAAATTTCCCTACTTCAGAAATGCTTCTCTTTCCATTGCCTGTCTACTTTTATATCCTCTCTACTTCGACCATCATCAGTTATTTTGCTCCCCAAATAGCAAAATTCATTTACTACTTTAACTGTCTCATTTCCTAATCTAATTCCCTAATCTAATTCCTCCTGTAAAGACTTCGTACCAGTATTTTGCTACCATGACTTATTAAGCTAGTTGTCCGGTAATTTTCACACCTGTCAGAAACTACTTTCATTGGCATTGGAACTGCTGCATTCTCAAAGTCAAAGAGTATTGTATTTTGCCTGTCTCATTCATCTTGCGCACCAGATGGATCAGTCATGGTTGGCTGTCCCAAGGCTATCAGTAGTTCTGACGAGATATCGTCTACCCTTGGGGCCCTAGATCTTTCAGAGCTCTGTCAGATTCTTCACGCAGTATCATACCACGCATCGCATCGTCATCGACGCTCGCTTCCCTTTCTATAATACTGCTTTCAATTTCATCTGCCGTCCATAGGCACTCTAAATATTCCTTCCTCCTTTCAGCTTTCCTTTCTTCGCTCAGGACTCGTTTATCATCTGAGCTCTTGGTATTCATACAGCTGCTTCAATTTTTCCCAAAGCCCTCTTCAATTTTCCTGTAGGCTGTATCTGCCTTTCTCTTAGTGAGATGTGCTTCTAAATCCTTGCATTAGTCCTCTAGAAATTCCTGCTTAGCATTTCTGCTCTTCCTGTCAGTCTCATTTTTTAAACGTTTGTTTTCGGTTCCGCCTGCTTCATTCGTCGCATTTTTAAATTTCCTCTTCTGATCAATTAAATTCAGTATCTGTTGTGTTAGCCAAGTATTTCTTCTAGGCTTTGTCTTTTCAGCTATTTCATCCTCTGCTATTCGGCTTTTGAAGCTACCCATTCGTCTGCTACTGTATTCCTTTCCCCTGCTCTAGTCAACCGTTGCTTAACGCTCCCGCTGAAATTGTCAGCAACGTCTGGTACTTTCAACTTATCCATCTCCTTAATTTCCTACCTTTTTCGAGATTCTTCAGCCTTAAGCACAAACAGATGGAAAGATAATTGTGGATCGAGCGTTGATACTGAGACCTTCGTTATATTCATCTACGAATAAGCTTCCCATTTGGTGCCATGGCAACTACTCGCCGAAATACTCAGTTTCGTGACAGTAAATTGCTGCTCTGTGGCCTTACACATCACTTTCGCAATAAAAGAAACAGAGTGAGTAACAGAAAAGTGTACACGTGTATTAAAGTTAGATGTAGAGACAAAATGTGGTTTCGCCGGCCGGAGTGGCCGAGCGGTTCTACGCGCTACAGTCTGGAACCGCGCGACCGCTACGGTCGCAGGTTCTAATCCTGCCTTGGGCATTGTGTGTGATGTCCTTAGGTTAGTTAGGTTTAAGCAGTTCTAGGTTCTATGGGACTGATGACCTGAGAACTTAAGTCCCATAGTGCTTAGAGCCATTTGAACCATTTTGAAAAACGTGGTTACACCATATTGTACGCCAGCAACGTTGCACTCGTGGTCTAAGCGTTGGGCACTAGCCCCTTGCTTAAGAGGTAGAGTCTTTGATTAATAATCCAAAAACGTCGTCGGTCCTAGGTTGGAATGCCGCCGCCGTCGAAATTTAATTGACTCCTCCCACACCACCGTCTGCAGAGGCCGCCATGCAACGTAGTCGACAGAAAGAGCGTAGACAGCCTGACAATGCGGTGACGTGTAAGAAATCTAAGAAAAGAGGATACGATGACAGGGCTTCCTGTCCCCGGATGTTGATTCGTGGACCTTGAGTCTCAACTGTCTACGTACTCCTGCTCGAGTACTTTCCGTACAACCCTGAATAGCTGTTATCAATGACCCAAGCCTACACATACCTTTTCTTACATTTTGATCACGTGGAATCAGAGGTAGGGTCTTTCATTGGTAGTCAAAACGTCCTCGGTCCTGGGTTCAAAACCCCACACTGCTTGAATTTTGAGTAATAATCAGCATAGGCACCCGAAGACTTCCGGCATTAGAAGTCACTCTCATTCTGCCCACAGCCTTGTCAAATAGGGCGGAGGAGAAGGACAAATGGTTCAAATGGCTCTGAGCACTATGGGACTTAACATCTGAGGTCATCAGTCCCCTAGAACTTAGAACTACTTAAACCTAACTAACCTAAGGACATCACACACATTCATGCCCGAGGCAGGATTCGAACCTGCGACCGTAGTGGTCGCGCGGTACAAGACTGAAGCGCCTAGAACCGCTCGGCCACAACGGCCGGCAGTAGCGGACAGAGCTTCAGGGCACCCTCTTGTCCTAAGAGTGGGAAACTGCCCCTAAAGGCGCAAGAATCAGCAATGATCAACGGCAAGAGGACGCAGAAGGCAATGGAAACCACTTCATTAAGGCACGTAACATGTATTCACAGAACACGTGGCCTGTAATTGAAAAGAAAAGTATCATAATGAGATCTCCATTGGCAAAACATTTCAGAATAGTCCCCTATTCGGATGCAGAAGTCGCAAGATAAAGACGAAGATGTATGGAAAGTATGTGAGGATACTGAAAGGATAATTCAATATGTAAAGGGAATGAACATCTAGTATTCATGGGGGAGGAATGCACTTGTATGGGAAAGAATAGAAGAAAAGATTACAGGAGGATATGGGCTTAGGACAAGGAATGAGGAGAAAGATTAACTGAGTTCTGTGATAAATTTCAACTAGTAATAGCGAATACTCTGTTCAATAATCACAAGACGAGGAGGTATACTGGGAAAGGCCAGGTGATACGGGAATATTTCAGTTAGATTACATCATGGTTAGGCAGAGATTACGAAATCAAATACTATTTTGTAAGGCATATCCAAGAGCAGACGTTTACTCAGGTCACATTAGTTAGGTAGAATCAATACGCGAAGAACTGGGATACGGAATTACTAAGGAATGACGAGATTTGCTTGAAGTTCTCTAAGGCTATAGACACAGCAATAAGGAATAGCTCATTTGGCAGTACAGTTGAAGAGGAATGGACATCTCGGGGAATGGACATCTCTAAAAAGCACCATGACAGAAGTTGGAAAGAAAAACGTAGGTACAGGGAAGCTAACTGCAGAGAAGCAATGGGGAACCGAAGAAATAATTCACTTGATTGATTAAAGAAGGAAGTACGAAAATGTTCCGGGAACCTCAGGAATAAAGATATACAAGTCGGTGAGGAATGAAATAAACAGGAAGTGCAGGGAAACTGAGACGAAATGGCTGCATGAAAAATGCGATGAAATCGAAAATGAAACGGTTGTAGAAAGGACAGCCTCTGCATACAGGGAAGTCAAAGAAATCTTCGGCGACATTAAAAGCAAGGGTGGTAATATTAAGAGCGCTACGGTAATTCCACAGTTGAATGCGGAGGAGGGAGTGGATAGTTGGAAAGAAAACATCTAAAGCCTCTATGAGGAGGAAGATTTCTCTGATGTGATAGAAGAAGAAAAAGGAGTCGATTTAGAAGAGACAGGGGATCCAGTATTAGAATCAGAATTTATAGAGCATTGGAGGACTTAAGATCAAATTAGGCTGAAGTGATAGATAACATTCCATCACAATTTCTAAAATCATTGGGGTGGGGGGAAGTTGCAAGAAACCGACTATTCACGTTGGTGTATAAAATGTATGAGTCTGGTGACATACCATCTGACTTTTGGAAAAATATCATCCACACAACTGCCAAGAGTGCAAGGGCTAATAAGTTCGAAAATTATTGCACAGTCAGCTTAACAGCTCTTGCATCCAATTTGTTGACAAGAATAATATATAGAAGAATGGAAAAGATAATTGAGGAGATGACGATCAGCTTGGCTTCAGAAAAGTAAAGGCACGTGGAAAGCAATTGTGACGTTGCGGTTGATAATGGGAGCCAGATTAATGGAAAATTAAGACACGTTCACAGAATTTGTCGACCTGGAAAAGCGTTTGACTATGTAAAATGGTGCAAGATGTTCGAAATTCAGAGAAAAATAGGGGCAAGCTGTAGAGAGAGAGACGGGTAATATACAATACGTGGAATAGCCAAGAGGGAATGATAAGAGTGGACGATCAAGAACGAAGTGCCCGGACTATAAAGGGTGTACGACAGGGATGTAGCCTTTCGCCCCTACTGTTCAATATGTACATGGAAACAGCAAAGATGGAAATAAAAGTTAGGTTCAGTAGTGGAGTCAAAATTCGGCGTGAAAGGGTGTCAATGGTTCTATTCACTGAAGACATTGCTATCCTGAACGAAAGTGAAGAAGAATTACGTGATCTGCTGAATGGAATGAACAATCTAATGAGTAGAGAATATGGACTGAGAGTAAACCGAAGAACGACGAAAGTAATGAGTAGCAGCAGAAAGGAAAAAACTGAGAAACTAGTAGATTAAGTTAGAGGATTCTGCTACCTAGACAGTAAATTAACGAATGATGGACGGAGCAAGGAGGACATCAAATGGGGACTAGTACTGGCTAAATGGCATTCCTGGCCAAGAGAAGTCTACTAGTATCAATCACAGGCCTTAATTTGAGGAAAGAAATTCTGAGAATGTGCGTTTGGAGCACAACTTTCTATCGTCGTGAAACAAGTACTTTTGGAAAACCGGAACAGAAGAGAATCGAAGCATTTGAGACGTGGTGCTACAGACGAATGTTGAAAATTAGGTGAACTGATAAAGTAAGGAATGAGAAGGTTCTGCGCAGAATCGGAGAGGAAAGGAATACGTGGAAAACACTGATAAGGAGAAGGGACAGGATGAGACGACATCTGTTAAGACATGAGGGAATGACTTCTGTGGCACTAGAGGGAGTTGTAGAGGTCGCGAACTGTAGAGGAAGACAGAAATTGGAATACATTCAGCAAATAACTGAGGACGTATGCTGCAAGTGTTACTCTGAGATGTAGAGGTTGGCACAGGAAAGGAAGTCGTGGCGGCCGCATCAAACTAGTCTGAAGACTGATGACCCCCCCCCCCCCCACCCAAAAAAAGAAAAGAAGAAAAGAATCATTGATTATGACATGCAATGTGCTGAAACACACTGTTTGACAAAAAAGTGAATCACAGATGGGGACATGATCGGATGTCGTACACACAGATAGGCGTGTTGAAATAATCATATACCATTGTCAGTGGCCTGCCACTGTGACCGAGCGGTTCAAGGCGCTTCAATCCGGAACCGCACTGCGCAGGTTCGAATCCTGCTTCGGGCATGGATGTGTGTGATGTAGCAAATAATCACGCTTCTTTACTACTCCAGATGGCAACTGTTGACGAGTAAGCGGATCTGATTGTTCCACTCTTTTGTAGAGGTACAGCAGGGTTATTCCTGGCATCATGGTGTGAGGAGCCATCAGTTATGACAATGAGTCACGGCTAGTAGTGACTCAGGGAAATCTGATGGTCCAACAGTACGTCAGAAAGTCGTGCGCCCTCATGTGTTTGCTCTTATAAGACGTTATCGTGGTGCCAATTTCCAACTCGACAGTGCTTGTCCACACAAGTCAGTTGTGTGTCTGAGCTGTATGCGTGATGCTGAGGTGCTCCCACGCCAGCAACGTCGGCAGATGAGCACCAGTATCCAGGGCACTCCAATCAAATCAGTTCGTGCATCCATCAGAGAGCAGGCCATTCTCGTGAATGATCTCATACTGCCAAATTGTAAAGTTGAAACCATTTTGTAGTCAATGAAATAACGTCACATAACGTCTCAATTCGTGAACTTTCATATCATTTACTCCTCCCCTTCTGAGTGCGTCCACGTGATAGTATTTTTCTTCTTTTGCTAGCGCCTTTGTCCGCTTCTTTGCACAGGGTCGGCACGGTTACATCGGATTTGGCATAGTTAATTTTAAGGAGTGGCCGGCCGTCTTTCCTGAAATGATCAACCAGTATTGCTTAGATTTTGGGATGATGTGAGTTTGTACCCTAGATGCCGCTCGGATTGCGATACTGCACACAAGTCGGTCTCGAGATTCTCGATAGCCGTAGCCGTCTTCAGGTACATTGGTTTTGCACTTGGATACAACTGGAGGTCATCATCGTACATGTGGTATTTGCAGTGGGACAATATTGATTACACATCTAATTACGTAGGCTTCCGCGGCCAGAGTCAGTCGACATAAAAATTTCTGGGTATGGTACGGCGTCATAGTGTATAAAACTACTGCTGCTGGAGATAAACCAACGTTTCGGCCACGGTTGCAGCGGCCTTCTCGTGGGTGACCAAGAAAACTTTTATTTCGACTCATTGCACTTCATTTAAGTACAATGAAAAGAGTATAGGACCTAATATGGGACCCTGGGGCACATCTGATACTACCTGCCTTCACTGTGATTTTACGGTGCCGGGCATGACGCATTGCAGGCGAGACGTCGGGTATGATCGAAAGCAATGCACCGCACGTGGTGAGAAATTTAGGTTGCTAAGTTTGGCAAGTAAAATGTCGAAGTAGACAGTGTCCGACAGTGTCAAAGGCTTCGCCGAAGTCTTAAACGAACATGATAGTTTCCTCTTGTGCTTCCATGCCACCTTCAGATCATCTGTTATATTTATGAAAGCAGGTGATGTGCGCGATGTTTACGGAACATTTTATTATTTAATTTCCGAAAGTTTTTACAGTGAGGCACTAATAGAAATTTGGATACGATAGTGGCATTAAAGGTACAACATTTGGAATAATAATGGTCTCTAGCAATAACTCTGTCGTGTAAAGGCAATGACAGACAATGAAAGCAGTTTTAAAGAAAGGTATATTATTTTAGTTTTTAAACACATTCTGTTCCACAAATGACCCAGCTGCTATAATGAAATGTGTATCCAAATTAAGGGAGAAGCGTACCTTGTAATGGCCAAATGCAACCACTTTTTAATTAAAACAACGTATCGTATTTCACAAAAAAGAGCAAAAAATTATAATCTATGAAACATGTATATAATGAAATTGACCTAAACGAAACTTCGACATTCATGCAAAATTTATGATGCAAAAATTAATTTCTGCTTCTGGTGCAAGGTAAACGTGTGTAAACATTTTCCGATTTTCGATTGTGTCCACTTGATTCGGTGTGAAACACACATTCCTTACATTTATTCCCAAAATTATTCATCCATTTAACTACTCAAGTCATTAATAGATTATACATCGCCAGTTTCGCTGTACTTGCAAACTTTCACTGTTCTTATTAACATTCAAGTGATCCTTACTGTACATTTAATTACTGACTTGGTAAATAATGTTGGTAGTAGCACGAATTCTGGATGAAACAGATTCGATATGAAAGATGGTAAAACTACAAAATTAAGTTTGTACCAATGTTGACCTAAGAAGAGAATTTTATTTTAACACACTTATAGACACATAAATAAATGTCGTGTGACTAGGGCCTCCTGTCGGTTAGAGTGTTCAGACTGTTCACCGGGTGCAAGCCCAGCCCCTGGGCCAAGATATATCTCCGACCCAGCCAGGAATGGAACCCGGGCCCTTAGGATTGACATTCTGTCGCGTTGACCACTTTTTTTGTGGTCGTTGTGTTTGGTCGTTGCCGACGTCATATGATATCCGTTGAAGTTCGTTTGTTGATCCTTCCATTCAGTTTTTTATTACAGAAGACAACCAGCTCTCTGACCGAACACGCTGAGCTACTGTGCCGGCTGATGAAGTGACAATATAGGCTCTAATGCTTGCTTTTGATGATTGCTTTCAATGTGGCTGGCGGTTGGAAATGGCGGTTTTTTTCAGGAATAGAGGAAGTAGTTGATCAACTACCTACACACAGAATCAGGAACTCTGTGTTACCGAAATTAATAGAGAAAGGTGCTTGTTCCGGATGAGTGGCGAATTCACCACACTTTGTCGAAACGTTATAACGTGATTCTCCGTGAGTGGAATGTGCAGTTTAAATTGGTATGCACTATCGTATCAAATATGTCCCGACATCTATGAGTGGACGTTAATATGGGATGTGTTCACTCTCCGCCTTCATGACGATTTGATTTCTGTTGCAGAACTTTCAATGAGCTCTCTGGCTGTCTATGGATGTACGGAATCAGAGAAGTTAATGATGTTGAAAGCTGAGGTCTGGAACGAAGGATTCCCAAGAAGTTCAGGTTAGAACTGAGCGCAGATCAGTCTGGTTCAGGTTCACAAACCGTTGCCTCACAGATGCTGCTTGATGACAGGGTGCAGTGACCTGCCGATACAAACAGACATCGCCTCAAAACTGTTCCTCTACTGAATGCAGTGCACAATGCCGTAACACGTGTTCATACCCACCTAACCACGGAAACCATTCCCCTAACGTAATACCATCTCCTTCGTACGCCGTTGTCACTACACAATGACTTATAGCGTTCGCCAACCATTCGCCAAAATCTAATCCCTTCGATCGTATTGACAGAAGGTACAGCATGATTCGTCACCCTGAATCACTCTTTTCCAGACATCCTCTGGCCAGCAGCGTCACTGTTTCTACCATCCCTAGGGTCACTCACCATTAACATCAGAAATATGAGTCTCAGGAAGAGCTGCTCCACCATTGTATAGTATTCTTTTTAAGTCGGCTGATCCATTTAACCCAGGTGGCACTATTACAAGTCTTAAAAGATTGTCCTCAGTTTCAACCCATGTGTTTAAGTAGCGCCTACTTTCGTGCGATCTAAGAGCAACCGTATGCAAGTTCTCATAATCCCAGATGTACCTGTACACGTCTGGTGTAAAAAGCAGCTCATCTGAAAATAAAAAACTTGTTTGGAAGTCAACATCAATTACCCTTTGGTGTACGAACCACTGCAAAAACTGCGTACGATGTGATTAATCAGCTGCTCCTAATCATTACAACCTTTGTAGATAGTGAGCGTATAGGATGTACCCATGCAATAATCTTCTAAAGGACACATGACCCGTTCCCATAATATGAGCTATATAGCGCACTTGTTGCTTGAAGATTCGCTGTATCTACGGATCATTTCGAGCTTTAAATACACTGTTCTCAATTCGTCCCTATTACCACCAACATGCTGAGGATGCAAATTACCTGTTTCTCCTAAATGTCCGTGAATTGCAGCAAAGGTGAAAACAGCCGCTCTTCAATTCCCTCTCGCCTCAAGGTAACATATAATCATGTTAGTGAGCTCATCAAATCCATACACTACGTTTCACTGAGTACTAACAAGGAAATAAATGAAACTTCCTGGCAGATTAAAACTGCATACCGCACTGAGACTCGAATTCGGGTCCTTTGTCTTTCGCGGGCAAGTGCTCTACCATCTTTTTTATTAGTTTTTATTAGTTTTTTATTTTTATTTTTTGCTTTTTTTATTTTATTTCTTTTTCTTTTTTTCCCACAAAATAGAACTTAAAATTGTACAGTCTAGGTGAGATTTGAACTCACGACCCTTCTTTTTACTTCTTTTATTTTTTTAGAAATTTTTCAGGCCGAGACTCGAACTCGGGACCATTGCCTTCCGCGGGCAAGTGCTCTACTAATTTTTTTATTTTTAATTTTTTTATTTTTTAAGCCCCTTAGGAAAATGGAACTAAAAAAAGAAACTAAGTGCCACCGCCACTTTTCATCCTATAACAAAAAAATCTGGTCCACTTAAGGCGTTGGTTCCTGACTAAACCTACCCCAGAGAGCTGCCTACATACCAGGGGAAATATGGGAATTCAAGTTTAGGACTATCCTTACAGAGAAAACAAAATCTTACTTTTTCTAAATTTTATTTTTATTTTTTTATTTTTTTGTGTAATTGATTAAAGGCTTTCTGCGTCCCGCTGGTAATATGTTGAGTCACGTCTTCTCGAAATTGATGAGTTCCGATCAGTTGTTCAGAAATGTTCATTGGTTCAAACAGGAAGCCTTCTTCTCTCTAGGCTTAACACATTCCTGCTGCGAGGCGGGTCGTGGAAAGCACTCCCAAGGAGTTCGAGAAAAATTGTCTGTATTATGGGTGACGGGCGACATAATGACGGTCATTGAGGTATGTCCAAAAATCGAGTACAGAGTCTACAGTTTGTCCAAATAGGTAGTGAATGGCATGTCCGCGAATCCAATTCACAGCATTGGTCTTTGTAGCCATCTGAGCTACCCACGCACGACTCACGACCCGTCCTCACAGCTTTACTTCCGCCAGCAACTCGTGTCCTACCTTCCTAAACTTGAGTGTCAGTCCGACACACAGATTTAATCTGCCAGGGAGTTTCATATCAGCGCACACTCCACTGCAGAGTGAAAATCTCATTCTGGAAACATGGAAATATTACAAACTTCCAGCATACTGGAGTAGCTTGTGTCAGCAACTTCTGTTAACAATACAGTGAAAAACCAGTCCTAATTGTAAATATTTTACGATTGATTCGATGACTTGTTTCGGGCTAAGACCCATTTTCAAATCAACAAAACAAAATCAAAAACGGCCATTCCGAAGATTTCAAAAACGTGTAATATATATCCATAGTGCATACAGATATTAATTCAGGACTATTAAGATAGAGCATTCCAACACAAGCTGAGCGACAGAGCTGGCACGACTCCACAGATTAACGATGTCACGAGGAGCTGCGCAGCAGGTCGCTAGATGGCGATGTGAATAATGGCTGGTTCAAATGGCTCTGAGCACTATGGGACTCAACTGCTGTGGTCATCAGTCCCCTAGAACTTAGAACTACTTAAACCTAACTAACCTAAGGACATCACACACACCCATGCCCGAAGCAGGATTCGAACCTGCAACCGTAGCAGCAGCGCGGCTCCGGACTGGAGCGCCTAGAACCGCACAGCCACCGCGGCCGGCTTGTGAATAATGACCATGCGCATAACTCATAATTGACGGCCCAAAACGCTTTTTTTGTTTTTCTTGTGAGTCAACAGTCTTCTGATTGGTATAACGATGCCCGCCATGAATTCCTCCCCCGTGATAATCTCTACATCTCAGAGTAACATCGGCCGGCTGTGGTGGCCGAGCGGTTCTAGACGCTTCAGTCCGGAACCGCGCGACTGCTACGGTCGCAGGTTCGAATCCTGCCTCGGGTATGGATGTGTGTGATGTCCTTAGGTTAGTTAGGTTTAAGTAGTTCTAAGTTCTAGGGGATTGATGACCTCTGATGTTAAGTCCCATAGTGCTCAGAGCCATTTGCACCATCAGAGAAACATCAGCAACCTACGTTCTCCATAATATTCTGAATGTATTCAAATTTCTGTCTTCCTCTACGGTCTATAGCATCTACAGCTCCCTCTAGAACAAAGGAAGGTATTCTCTTAATGTCTTAAGAGTTGTTCTATCACCCTGTCCCTTCTCCTTGTCAGTGTTTTCCGTATGTTCTTTTCGTTGCCGATTCTGCGGAGAACCTGCTCATTCCTTACCTTGTCAGTCCAAGAATTTTCAACACTCGTCTCTAAAATCACACCTCAAATGCTTCGATACTCTTTTGTTCCTGTTTCCCCACAATCCATGTTTCACTACCATGCTATACTTTGCTCCATACGTACATTCTCAGATTGTTTCAAATTAAGGCCTAAGTTTGTTACTAGTAGACTGGTCTTGGCCAGGAATATCATTTTTGCGGATGCTAGTCTGCTCCTTAAATCCTCCTTGCTCCCTCCGTCAAGAGCTATTTCGCTACCTAGTTAGCAGATTTCCTTAACTTCATCTACTTCGTGATCACCACTGCAGATGTTAAATTTTTCGATGCTCTCGTTTGTGCTATAACTCACTACTTTCCTGTTTCTTCGATTTACTCTCAATCCATTCTGTACTCATTAGGCTGTTCATTCCATCCAACTGATCCTGTAAGTGCTGACAACCTTGTAGGTAGAGCAACCACAGCTATGAGTATCCCGCCTAGGTATTAATAACCGCTTCAGCTATATTTAGTGCTTTATTACTGGATCACTACCGTCTTCGTAGCACTAAAAGCCAAATCTTTAGGTGAACAAATGACTGAAACATTAGAGCGGAAAAGCTCGGACCTTTTTACCCAGCATATGTTATCCGTCAGAACAAAACACAGCCTAAAGTCGTAGAATAAAATAGCCGGATCCCAATATAGTGGATGGGAGCGCTTCTTCGATCTGTACGGAATCGCGAAAAGGGACCGCGGCCGCTTGAGTTCAAAAATGGTTCAAGTGGCTCTGAGCACTATGCGACTTAACTGCTGAGGTCATCAGTCGCCTAGAACTTAGAACTAATTAAACCTATGGACATCACACACATCCATGCCCGAGGCAGGATTCGAACCTGCGACCGTAGTGGTCGCTCGGCTCCAGACTGTAGCGTCTAGAACCGCACGGCCACGCCGCTTGAGTCACTCCGTATGAACGTGTCTTGATTAATCTTCAGTCTTGCTTCCAATACCGACTGCAACATCAGAACTGTCACTCTTGTATCTTTACCTTTCCAAATTCCAAAGTGATCGTCATCTAATAGATGCTCATTTTTCTTTTCCATTCTTCTTTATACTTATCTCGTCAGCACATGCATTAGCTTTTAACCAGATTGTGCGATAATTCTCGCACGTGTAGACCTTGATATCTTTGGAATTCTGTGGATGACGTCTTTCCGAAAGTCTGATAGTATGTCGCCATTCTGATACACTCTACACACCAACGTGAATTGTTGTCTTGTTGCCACTTCCCTCAAAGATTTTAGAAATTTTGATGGAATGATATCCATCCCTTCTGCCGTATTTGATTTTGAGGTCTCAAAAGCTTTCTTAAATATCGATTCCAGTACTGAATACCCTATCTATTTCCTATCAACTCCTATTTATTCTTCTATAACGTCATCAGAGAAGTCCTCCCGCTCCACAGAGGCTTCCAATGTACTCTTTCCATCTATTCGCTCTCTCGTACACATTTAACAGTTGAATTCTAATTGCGCTCCTGCTGGTACCGCCCATGCTTTTAATTTCACCGAAACTTGTCTTGACTTTCCTATATGCTTTACATTTTTCATGAAGCTATTTGTCTTAGCTTCCCTGCACTTCCTATTTATTTCGTTTCTCAGCGACTTGTATTTCTGTATTCCTGAATTTCCCTGAACGTTTTTGTATTTCCTTCTTTCATCGATCATCTGAAGTATTTCATCTGCTACCCATGATTTCTTCACAGTTACCTTCTTTGTACCAGTTTTTTTTTTCCTTTCCAACTTCTGTGAATGCCGTTTTCCTCGTCAACTGTAATGTCTACTGAGCTATTCCTTATTGCTATATCTATAGCCTTAGAGAACTTCAAGCTCCATCTCGTCATTCCTTAGCACTTTTGTATCCCACTTCTTTGCGTGTTGATTCTTTCTGACTAATCTCTCAAACTTTAGTCTATCTTCATCACTACTACGTTGTGATCACAGTCTATATCTGGTCCTGGATACAGCTTACAATCGAGTACCTGATTTATAAATCTCTCTCTGACCTAACTGAAATCTTCCCGTGCCAACAGACCTTTTCCAAATATACATCTTCTCGCCTTGAACAGAGCACTCAGTATTACTAGCTACAATTTATTACAGAACTCAATTAATCTTGCCCCTCTCTCGTTCCTTGTCCCAAACCCACATTCTCCTGCAATCTTTTCTTCTACTACTTCACTACAGTTGCATTCCACTCCCCCATGACTATTAGATTATATTCTCCCTTTTCGTACTGTATTACAATTTCAATATCGTCATAACTTTTTGTATCTCTTCATCCATAGCTTGCGACGTTGGCATGTATACTTCAACTATCGTAGCCGATGTTGGTTTGCTGTCGATTCTGATAAGAAAAATCCAATAACTGAACTGTTCACAGTAACACACTCTGTGCCCTGCCTTCGTGTTCATAACGAATATACTTGTTGTTGTTGTGGTCCTCAGTCCTAAGATTAGTTTGATGCAGCTCTCCATGCTACCCTATCCTGTGCAAGCTTCTACATCTCCCAGTACTTATTGCAAGCTACATCCTTCTGAATCTGCTTAGTGTATTCATCTCTTGGTCGCCCTCTACGATTTTTACCCTCCACGCTGCCCTCCAATCCTAAATTTGTGATCCCTTGATGTCTCAGAACATGTCGTACCATCCGGTCCCTTCTTCTTGTCAAGTTATGCTAGAAACTCCTCTTCTCCCCAATTCTATTCAATACAATCTCATTAGTTATGTGATCTACCCATCTAATCTTCAGCATTCTTCTGTAGCACCACATTTCGAAAGCTTCTATTCTCTTCTTGCCCAAACTATTTATCGTCCATGTTTCACTTCCATACATGGCTACACTCCATTCAAATACTTTCACAAACGACTTCCTGACACTTAAATCTATACTCGATGTTAACAAATTTCTCTTCTTCAGAAACTCTTTCTTTACCATTGCCAGTCTACATTTTATATCTTCTCTACTTCATCCATCATCAGTTATTTTGCTCTTCAAATAGCAAAACCACTTTACTACTTTAAGTGTCTCATTTCCTAATCTAATTCCCTCAGCATCACCCGACTTAATTCGACTACATTCCAATATCCTCGTTTTGCTTTTGTTTATGTTCAGCTTATGTCCTTCTTTCAAGACACGGCCCATTCCGTTCAACTGCTCTTCCAAATCCTTTGCTGCCTCTGACAGAATTACAATGTCATCGGCGAACCTCAAAGTTTTCTATTCCTTCTCCATGGATTTTAATACCTACTCCGAATTTTTCTTTTTTTTCCTTTACTGCTTCCTCAACATACAGCTTGAATAACATCGGGGAGAGGGTACAATCCTCTCTTACTCACTTAACAACCACAGCTTCCCTTTGATGCACCTCAACTCTTATAACTGCCATATGGTTTCTGTACAGATTGTACGTAGCCTTTTGCTCCCTATATTTTACGCCTGCCACCTTCAGAATTTGAATGAGAGTATTCCAGTCAACATTGTCAAAAGCTTTCTCTAAGTCTACAAATGCTAGAAACGTAGGTTTGCCTTTCCTTAATCTATTTACTAAGATAAGTCATAGGGTCAGTATTGCCTCACGTGTTCCAACATTTCTGCGGAATCCTAACTGATCTTCGCCGAGGACGGCTTCTACCAGTTTTTCCATTCGTCTGTAAAGAATTCGCGTTAGTATTTTGCAGCTGTGACTTATTAAACTGATAGTTGGGTAATTTTCACATCTGTTAACACCTGCTTTCTTTGGGATTGGAATTATTATATTCTTCTTGAAGCCTGAGGGTATTTCGCCTGTCTCATACATCTTGCTCACCAGATGGTAGAGTTTTGTTAGGACTGGCTCTCCCAAGGCTGTCAGTAGTTCTAATGGAATGTTGTATTCTCTGGGGGCCTTGTTTCGACTCAGGTCTTTCAGTGCTCTGTCAAACTCTTAATGCAGTATCATATCTTCCATTTCATCTTCATCTACCTCCTCTTCCACTTCCATAATATTGTCCTCAAGTACATCGCCCTTGTATAGACCCTCTATATACTCCTTCCACCTTCCTGCTTTCCCTTCTTTGCTTAGAACTGGGTTTCCATCTGAGCTCTTGATATTCATGCAAGTGGGCCTCTTTAATTTTCCTGTAGGCAGTATCTATTTTACCCCTAATGAGATAAGTCTCTACTTCCTTACATTTGTCCTCTAGCCATTCCTGCTTAGCCATTTTGCACTTCCTGTCGATCTCATTTTTGAGACGTTTGTATTCCTTTTTGCCTGCTTCATTTACTGCATTTTTATATTTTCTCCTTTCATCAATTAAATTCAATATTCCTTCTGTTACCCAAGGATTTCTACTAGCCCTCGTCTTTTTACCTACTTGATCCTCTGCTGCCTTCACTACTTCATCCCTCAGAGCTACCGATTCTTCTTCTACTGTACTTCTTTCCCCCATTCCTGTCAATTGTTCCCCTATGCTCTCCCTGACACTCTGTACAACCTCTGGTTTAGTCAGTTTATCCAGGTCTCACCTTTTTCCAGTTTCTTCAGTTTTAATCTACAGTTCATATTCAATAGATTGTGGTCTGAGTCGATATCTGCCACTGGAAATGTCTTACAATTTAGAACCTGGTTCCTAAATCTCTGTCTTACCATTATATAATCTATCTGATACCTTCTAGTATCACCTGGATTCTTCCATGTATACAACCTTCATTTATGATCCTTGAACCAAGTGTTAGCTATGATTAAGTTATGGTCTGTGCAAAATTCTACCAGACGATTTCCTGTTTCATTTCTTACCCCCAATCCATATTCACCTACTATGTTTCCTTCCCTCTCTTTTCCTACTCTCGAATTCCAGTCACCCATGACTATTAAATTTTCGTATCCGTTCACTACCTGAATAATTCCTATATCTCATCATACATTTCTTCAGTTTCTTCATCATTTGCAGAGCTAGTTGGCATATAAACTTGTACTACTGTAGTAGGCGTGGACTTCGTGTCTATCTTGGCCACAATAATGCGTTCACTATGCTGTTTGTAGTAGCTTACCAACATTCTTATTTTCCTGTTCATTATTAAACCTTCTCCTGCATTACCCCTATTTCAGTTTGTATTTATAACCCTGTATTCACTTGCCACCGAACTTCACTAATTCCCGCTATATCTAACTTTAACCTATCCTTTTCCATTTTTAAATTTTCTAACCTACCTGTCCGATTAAGGGATCCGACATTACACGCTCCGATCCGTATAACGCCAGTTTTCGTTCTCCTGATAATGATGTCCTCTTCAGTAGTCGCCGCCCGGAGATCCGAATGGAGGACCGTTTTACCTCAGCAATATTTTACCGAAGAGGACGCCATCATCATTTAACCACACAGTAAAGCTGCCCTGGGGAAAAATTACGGCTGTAGTTTCCCCTTGCCTTCAGCCGTTCGCAATACCAACACAGCAAGGCCGTTTTGATTTATGTTACAAGGCCAGTTCAGTCAATCATCCGGACTGTTGCCCCTGCAACTACTGAAAAGGCTGCTGCCCCTCTTCAGGAACCACACGTTTGTCTGGCCTCTCAACATATACCCCTCCGTTGTGGTTGGACCTGAGGTACGGCCATCTGTATCGCTGAGGAACGCAATCCTCCCCACCAACGGCAAGGTCCATGGTTCATGGGGGGAGGGCCCTATACTTATCTGACCAATAATCCTTGTCTTCTTTCCGTTTCACTTCACTGAGTCCTGTATGTAGATTGAGCCTTTGCATGTCGCTTTTCTGATTTTCTAGCTTCCCTATCATTTTCAAGCTTGTTACATTCCATGCCCCTGCCTCATAGAACGTTATCCTTTCGTTGATTATTCAATCTTTTTCTCACAGTCACCTGCCTCTTTGCAGTCCCCTCCCGGAGATCCGATTGCGGGACTATTCCAGAATCTTTTGCCAATGGAGAGATCATCATGACACTTTTGCAGTGACATGCCGCATGTCCTGTGGATACACATTATGTGTCTTTAAGGCCATAATTTCCATTGCCTTCTGCATCCTCATACCGTCACAAATTGCTGATTCCCGCCCCAAGGACAAGAGAGTGCCCCGAACGTCTTTCCGCTCCTCCGCCATTTTCACAAGGCCGTTCGCAGGACGAATGTGATTGTTAATCTGCAAGTTTTTTTGTAGTGCATTTTGCTTATTCTTTATTTGTAAACAATAAATTAGCGAATTTAATCAGGAAATACACAGCTGCAATGTCAATAGTAATTTTGTTGAAACAAACAATAATACTACAGCGGCATACACCGATGAATCAAGGCATTCTGTTCATTGCCTACAACGAGATTTTATGTCGCCTTATGGTCTCGAGAACACCTGGTGGGGCAGCAGAAAAACACTCCAATACGAAAAGGAAAAAAGAAAATAGAAGCACGACGAAGTAAATACTCAACTGGAACGGAAATCTGTTGATATGATGTACGTGAACAGAAAAGCAAATGGTCACAATTTAAGATAATTGGGTGATTTAATCAAGAGTAAGAACTCCAGAAATTCAGCGTTACTCCATTTCTAGCCCTTACGCAAACAGTTATTCGGCTTGGCATTGAGTGATGGAGTTGTTGGGAGCCCTTCTGGGTGATATCGTGCCAAATCTAGCCAACTGTCGCGTTAGATCGCCAAAATCGGGAGATTATTGGAGGGCCCTGCCCACAATGCTCCACAAGTTGTCAGTTGGGAAGGGATCCGGCGACCTTCCTGGCCAAGAAATGGTTTAGTGTACAAGACGACATCTCGCCGTGTATGGGAAGGCATTATCTCGCTGGAGCATAAGCCATGGAAGGCAACAAAACGGAATGCAGAATGTCGTCGACGGTTATCATTTGTGGTTGTCGCGGCGCTATCCGGGACGTTTCCAGATACGTCTTAAGGCCTGTGCTCTTGACTGGAGTAGAACTGTCTTCAGTGACGAGTCCTCTAGATCTGTACCCCAACAGGGAAACAAATGAAGACATATACAGAAATATTGCACGCAAGCACACTTAAGCAACTAGCGTCACCAGACATGAAGATAACCGATATGATATGCCATTGATAGACAAAATACTAACAAAGTGCGATTGTGAAAGTAGCACTAACTGTCCCCATGTTTCTTGACCAGAGAAAGAGAGAGGGAGGAAAGGGGAGAGATAGAGAAAGTGAAAGAGAGAGAGAGAGAGAGAGAGAGAGAGAGCAGGATTCCAATAAGAATATAGCAAAACCAGATACGGAAGATTGTGCTTAAATTCTGCTTGGTTCTGCTCTCTCTCTGCTCAAAAACTACAGACCATAATCTGCTTACCCGTTGTTAATTAATATTTCACTAACGAAAATGTCTGACTTAAGAATGCCCCAATGAACACCAATTTTTTTTTTTTTTTTTTTCAGCGCTCACGCATGTCTTCTAGAGCTCATAATCCAAGAACCAGCAGGGATAGGTTGACTAATTCGGTTCTAGTAATATTATTATTGGAATAGAATTTATTTCAGTGATCCTATTAATTCGTGTACAGCGTCGTCTTGATTTATTACACACTGCTAAGCGATATCCTGGAGTTTTCCAGTCAAGGGTATTGTCCATTTTCCATTCGAATAGTCAGCGAACGGTAAAGAATTGTGCAATTGCGAGTAGGACAAGCGCACTGAGTGTCCCATACGAACTAGATTATGTATACAGACATCTAAAATCTCGAAGATGTTTTCCTGTTGTCAATACCGATGCTTGCAAGATGTTGGTCCCCGGAATTCCAAGACCGTACCAACATCTCTACAGTAGTTCTTCATAGCCTGCCGGACGTACAAACAGAAGCGAGCAGTTGACTTCAGATTATATACGGCAAGATATATATGGCAAGATTATATATGGACGATAAATAGTTTGGACAAGAAGAAAATAGAAGCTTTCAATATGTGGTGCTATGTGGTGCCACAGAAGAATACTGAAGATTAGATGGGTAGATCACATAACTAATGAGGAGGTACTGAATAGAATTGGGGAGGAGTTTGTGGCACAACTTGACAAGAAGAAGGGATCGGTTGGTAGTACATATTCTGAGGCATCAAGGGATCACCAATTTAGCATTGGACGGCAGCGTGGAGCGTAAAAACCGTAGAGGGAGACCAAGATATGAATACACTAAGCAGATTCAGAAATATATAGGTTGCAGTAAGTACTGGGAGATGAAGAAGCTTGCACAGGATAGAGTAGCATGGAGAGCATCATCAAACCAGTCTCAGGACTGAAGACCACAATAACAACAACATGGCAAAAAGATATTTTCATGTGATATAATTTGAGTTTAATACTTTTCGGATTTTTCCCTTTACCTGTGCTCTGAAACCTTGCTTCTAGCAAATATTTTATGAATGTAGGTCAACGAGCAATACCCTACGGGTTTCGATGTCTGTGTTTCCGAGATTAAATATTTGTGACATAAATTCCGTATCTTTTGATTGCACTGAGTAATGGCCTTAAGTTTTTCACTGCCAAGGGACTGTAGTCCTTAGGACGTGACATAAATTTCAGTTTGATACTTCTACCCGTTCCTGAGAGAAAGGATTCTCAACAGACAAACCGTCAGACTGACAAACGGACAACAAAGCGTTTCTATTCGGTTTTAGTTTTAGCGCATTTAGCCAGGAAACCCTAAAGACATCGGAAGGAGCGGCGCCACGTGTGAATTGTTGTGAAACAATTTTTTATCAGTATTCTGGATAAGTATTCTTCACATACACTTTCTTGATTCCTTTAGAAGAATTGACGATGTGAACCACGTAAACTCAGACGCACATATTCTGATGGTCGACAAGTTATGCAGAGGGAAGAAAGTACTTCTCTCTCATAATAAATTGCCATTGTATACTCAGCCTGACAAACGAAATGAGACAAGGAGAGGAGCAGACGGAAACGAAATGAAAATTTACTGGTTGATGGCATGCGTGATGATTTTTCAATGCTTATTGTATCGAGTCAAATTTACAATTAACAATGGGGTGTTGTCACATCCAACTGCCGCTCATATATGGATACTGCACGATTCTACCAGCCAAACAGACACCCAAATAAGTCCCCTTCCGAACTCTATCAGGAGCTGATAGCGGGGTCTTATACGTGTACACAGCGTCCCCGCAATCTCCGTTATTGTCCTACTCTGACACTGTTCCAGTGTTCGCGTCCGTTATTTACCATACGAAGCCTGTTGATAAACCAAACAGAACAAAACTAGTGCACTTTGGCAGCCATTCTTCCTGTCACAGAGAACTGTAATCATCCGACCATGTCTTCTGGCTGGTCCACTTTTTTTCTGAGGTAGAGTATATGGGACTAATGCTTTGTGTTTCGTGCCAGTTATGTACTATGATATGTAATAAACAGTTACAAAGTGATAATGAACAAATTGACGTTTCATATAAAAATTCATGGCGTCATCACTATGACGCGTACAGAGATGGCAAACATTACTGTAGTATAAATACCACTTCTACTGCAGTGTAGCATTCTTTTGGGGCAATGGTTGATACCCGCCATAAAAAAATATATTTATGGCACTAATTCGTCCAGCTTGTAGCAAGTGTAGACTAGAATCCCAAGGAAGGAAAAAAAGGGAGTAACATAAAAGAGTAATTCCACTCTACAACGTAACGTCCTCTGGCGATACAGAGTGCCGAGTTCCCACTCATATATGTTGTGGAGGGTAAACCATCCTTGTATGTCACAGACTGGAAAACCATTTATTATATTTTTCAGCCTCGGGTCACACACTGTGTTCCTCGTAGGTGGTATGTCTAGTCGAAATAAGTAGATGATTTCCGTTAGACATTCAGACTAGAGTAAATCTCCTCTAAACAGGACACACAGAATACCTGATAGTCTCTCAGAACTACCGACGTCGCTATTTTCGAACCATTGCTCTAATACTTCCGCTAGATTTTGTTCAATTTCATTTCATCATTCTTTCGCTTTAAATCATAGAGACGCATATTTACCAGAATTGTGCAATGGGCAAGAATGCCACTGGGATATGTGTGACGTTATGATAAATGATCTCCGTGTAGAGTCTGTGTATAAAAATATATAGAAATCACTTTTATCTGTTGGTTACTTATGGTAAATAGCATTAACATGGTGGATCTTATTAGACAGTTATTTTTTTAATAATTTTTTGTACTGCCTCCCGATTTGATCCCCTACCATGTGAAAAGGTGTATTTCTGATTTAGGCTCTGTAGAACACACGTCATGGGTGCCCCAGGGCCTTCAGAACTCGGAAATTCAGAAAGATGTATGAAAGTATTACATCTTCATCACAAATTCATTCATTACCAATGCACAAAGTTTGTTTACCTGTCCCATTACCTGACTTGTCCTCATTTCACAGATCGCACTCACAGGGTGACGCGACGATACAATGACTCAAAGACATATGGAGAGAGCGCAGTGCAAGCTGAATTATTCCCTCTGACGATGCGGCTCGGATACCCCCAGTATATTCTTTTTTCTTCCCTTTTTTAGATAGGAGCTGTAACAAGTAGAGAGGCTTCATCTTCATCTTCACATTCAGTTCGTACGCGGGACAAACTTCATTTACTCATGTATTACTCCCATTACATACGTGTAAGAAAACTGTCGTCTCGAATTTAAATTTCTTTTAATAAATCATATGCGTGTAAATTTACTGTGCTGTGTGGTGAGAGATGATTTATTGGGAAATAGCTGGAAAGCCGATACAGGGACTGAGAAACTGCATGGCAAAAGTAGAAGCCTTGTATTAGAAGTGGGAAAAATTACAAAATAAGGCAAAGGATCGTTAATGTTCATAAGTGATAAGAGATTTAGTTAAAAAAATTGTTGAAATTTGTGATGTGTCACGATATGGTGTTTGACATACCATTACTATTGAAGAATATGTTTTGATCAATTAATATTTGAAAGAGCGACCAGAGATTGTGTATGAAATTCATACCTGTTTATCTGAGAAAGAGAGAAAAGTATGTGAGCAAGTAGATGTAGCTAAGGAGGACGCCAGAGCAAAGTGAAAGTAAAATTCAGCAATGCGGTATGCCATTTATTTGCCAGTTTCTAACATACAGTTTTCTTACATAAACCACACAACACAATTGAAGGATCACTTTTCCGAAACCCTTTCATAGTGCACCATTGCGATGCACGTGAAATTTGGCTCGAAGTTGCCTTACAACCTTTCTCTGTAACGGTGCCAACGCGTGTTACTGAACTACATTTATCATCGACAATGGGAAGTTTGTGAAACATTACTACCTAACGCCATGACTATTTTATTTTACTTTTTTGTTTTTGTGACGGTGAGGTTTCAGAGACACTGTTATCAGTCGATGTTCCCGGAGCTTCGTCGAAATCAAATAACTCTGATTCAACACTGCTTGAACTTAACGTCAACATTTCGGAAACTTGGACTGAGTAAAAATTACAAGAAAGATGTGAATAATAGGAAGTTGAAATATATAAATATGAGTAAAATTATCTGAAATAATATAAGAAGTGGAATTTTGTTTTACTTTATTTTCAAAGGTATATTCACTGCGCAACAAAATTAAAGTATTATTTTTATCGGGACCTAGTAACTGTCCCCCACTGCGACGCATAAATTTGAAATTTGTCTATAAGATTGTTGAGATATTCCTCTGTAATGAAGCAAAAGCGTGGTGCATTGTGACGCCACCCTGAGGCTGAGAGACGCTTCAAATAATAAGATGTCAACACATGCGAAAAAAAAGGCCACAGCTCAGAATTTATTCTGAGATGTAAGATGTGTTAATGATATCATATAGGCACCAGATTCCACCACTACTCTCCTCGACGACAACGTGGAAACGTCTCAGGGGTGGCATAAAGAGCATCTTGAAACCACCCCTTCCTTTGAGGATTTGACTCCCACACATTTCGCCGTCCAAAACGATAGTTTACAGTGTGGCGAGCAACAGGAGGATATTCTTGACGACGTCCGACTATGCTGCCACCTTCTGGGTGGACATCGTGGAGCTGGAGCCACACTGAACGTGATCTGACCAATTTGCAGTGTCGTGCAGCCACCCTTTTTGCTTTGGTTTGCAGGAAGAACCACTAGAGACCGTTGACAACTAGTCGACGAAATCTGAGCTTGATCTGAAGCAGCAAAGTGTGTTTATAATTATTCATCCCTTTCGTTTTCCACCCACCTCATGAGGGGAGGGGGAAGAGGTTGCAACATCGACAGGCGCGTAAATAAAACGACAAGAGTCCCTCTAAGACATCCCAGTTCGGAAATACCCTCTATGCCATCCATACACTGTTGTTGGCCACGTTAAAGATTTGTGTGTCAGAGATTTCAACACCAATTCAGTTTCGTTGCTGCTGCAGCGCCTGAGAGTAAGGCAACCACACCTAAGGAGTGTCGATGGGGCTGCCTCCGGTTCGCATAGCCAGTAACTTTGGTAGCAGTCGTTACATATCTGAGTTAATGGTGGTGGTTGTGCCCTACCCTGGAGGCCTCTTTCAACAAAATAACATAGCAGTACATGTTACCTGTGCTTTCCTGGCCTATCACGATGCGCAGGATGTTCGAAGTTCGGCCTGTCCAGCAATTTCTCCAGAGTTCTCACACACTAACTCATCTACTCATGGGTTGCCGACAGATTGGAACGCTGCCACCCACCATCGTTGATGGCCTTTGTCACTGAGTATCCTCACCCGTTATTTAATTTCGTCTCGATGCCCAGAAGGGTTACAGCCGCCGTTGTTACCATACATGGCACCCCCAAGTGTTAAATATCTCAGCCTGTACACTCCCACATTTAACCAAGTGTTCTTCATACTAAATTCCATTAAGTCCAATGTACATATTTTCCTTAATTGCTATTCTTCGTGGAATGCAACTTTAATGATCCGTAGTGTAGATGACATTGCTAGCGCTTTTGCATGCAGCTCGGTCAAGTGCCCCATCTACTCGACGTACAGCAACACTGTGTGAAGTTCCAGTGTAAAGCTGCTCCTACACTGGTAATTATTCGGTGACTGCGTTGGCAACATCGTAGTAGCAGGAGGACGTCTTGAGGCTCCTGGCCTGTCCGTCTCTGGCCAGCTGTAACTTGGTCTGCCCGTTATGAGGTAGCTCTCACGCGCCGTGCACCAGAGCCCATTGATCCCCCTTAATGGCTCCCCATCAATTAGTTCACTAATTACCTGTCCGTAGCAGTAAGAAGACGCCCACCGCCCAGGAGGGCGCGGCTAAAATCACCAAACTCAGAGCGGTGACGCAGACGATCGCCTTCTGTTGCTTCAGATGGACACCAGTTGCTGGTCGCCGGATGTAAACAGCCAGGACGAACGTTTTGCAAGGAAATCCGCTAAGGTAAGTGTGACTTCTAGCGTAGCCTGTATTGTCTGTTTTCATGTAGCCTGGAAAAACTCTCAGAGAATCACAGGTAGAAGTTTCTTAATGAGTGTGACAGAGAATGACAATCTCGCAGCAATGTAGAGGAAAATTGCTACGAGCAATTAACGCCACTAACACCAACTAGGCCTTGACGTCACATACTCAAGTGTACACAGAAAATTATGGCGTTCAAGAGTAGCCATTAGCGTTTTGCAGAGCATAAACGTAGCACCATCTATGCTTTGTGGCTGTGGAGAAGTGAAAGACGAAGGCCTTTTATCCTTTGGAAACAGCAGCATGTGAGACACGACGTTAAAGGTGCTAAGGAATATCGTGAGCATGAAGTATCAGTTATTAACATCCAAACATACTCATCAACATCCAACCGCAAACACACAGACGACGTACAGTGGCAGCGTGTGTAACAGGCTCTCACAAATCTGTTTGTCCTATATGATAATCTTGTCCGCAAATATTTATCAGAAACTTTGAGGTTAATGCCGTCCGGCCCTAACTTGCGTATCGACTCCACGAATTTTCAATATGTCCATCATTCTCTTTCCTTTGTGCTGTTTCTTTTTGTAACATATTTTAATTACATTTCATTACCTAAATATAGATGCGCCCCGCCAAGAATTTCTCTCCTGTCCCAAACTCTTCATTTCAGAGTAGCACTTGCAACCTACATCCTCAACTAATTACTAGATTTATCCCGATCTCTGGCTTCCTCTTCAGTTTCTGCCGTCTGCAGTTCCCTCTAGTACCATGGAATTCATTCCCTGATACTTTAACAGATGTCCTATCATCCTGTCCCTTCTCCTTGTCAGTGTTTCCCACATATTATTTTCCTCTCCGATTCTGCTTAGAACCTCCTGATTTCTTGTCTTATCAGTCCACCTAATTTTTCAACATTCATCTGTAGCACTACATTTCAAATGCTTGGATTTTCTTCTCTTCCGGTTTTTCCGCAATCCATGTTTAACTACCAAACAATACTGTGCTCCAAACGTACATTAGCAGTAATTTCTTCCTCGTATTAAGATCTGTATTTGATATTACAAGACTTCTCTTGGCCAGGAATGAACTTTATGGCAGTGCTAGTCTGTTTCTGAAGTCCTCCTTGCTCCGTCCGTCCCTGTTTATTTTGCTGTCTAGGTAGCAGAATTCATTAATTTACTTCATGACCATCAATCTTGATGTTAAATTTCTCGCTGTTCTCGTTTCTGCTACATCTCATTGCTTTCGTCTTTATTCGAATTACTCTTAGTTCATATTCTGTACCCATTAGACTCTTCATTCTAAGCAGCACATCATTTAGTTCTTCTTCACTTTCACTCAGGATAGCAGTGTCATCAGCGAATTGTATCGTTGATATACTTTAACTTTGAATTTTAATTCCATTACACAAGCTTTCTTTTACATCCATCATTACTTCTTCGATGTAATGATTGAGCTGTAGGAGCGAAAGACTACGTCCTTGTCTTAGATCCTTTTTAATCAGAGCCCTTCGTTCTTGGTCGTCCACTCTTATCATGCCCCATTGGCTCTTGTATATAGTGTATACGACACGTCTCTCCCTATAGATTACCCCCATTTCCTCAGAATTTCGAACCTCTTCCACGATTTTACATTGACGAACCCTTTTTTGAGGTCGACAGATCCTAGAAACGTATCTTGATGTTTCTTTAGTCTTGCTTCCATTATCAACCACAATGTCAGAATTGTCTCTCTCGTACCTTTTCCTCTCCTAAAGTCAAACTGATCGGCATCCAACACCTCCTCAGTTTTCTTTTCCATTGCTTGTATACTATTCGTGTCAGCTATTGGGATGCATAAGCAGATAAACTGATTGTGCGATAATTGTCGCACTTATCAGCCCTTAAAGTCTTCGCAATTGTGTGTATGATATTTCGCCGAAAGTCAGATAGTATGTCACCAGATTTATATGTTCTACACACCAACGTGAATAGTCGTTTTGAAGCGACTTCCCCCAATGATTTGAGCAATTGTGATTGAATGTTATCAGTCCCTTCTGCCTTACTTGATCATAAGTCCTCCAAAGATCTCTTAAATTCAGGTTCTAATACTCTAAATCAATTCCGGTTTCTTTTTCTATCACATTACAGAAATCTTCCCCCTCACCAAGCCTTCAGCTCCCTCCTCTGCATTTAACAGTGGAATTCCTGTTGCACTCTTAATGTTAAAATCCTTGCTTTAATTTTGCCGAAAGTTGCTTTGACTTTCCTAAATGCTGAGTCAGTCCATCTGACAATCATTTCTTTTTAGATTTCTTCACATTTTTCATGCACCCATTTCATTTTAGCTTCCTGGACTTCCTATTTATTTCATTCCTCAGCTGCTTGTATTTCTGTATTCCTGAATTTCCCTGAACATTTTTATACTTGATTCACTCAACTGAAATTTTTGTTCTTTCACCCATGGTTTCTTCACAGGTACCTTCTTCGTACCTATGTTTTTCGTTCCAACCTCTGTGACTGCCCTTTTTAGAGATGTCCTTTCTTCTTCAACTGAGCAGTCTATCGAGCTATTCTTTATTGTTATAGCCTTAGAAAACTTCGGCCTATCTTGTCATTCCTTAGTACTTCTGTATCACATTTCTATGGGTACTGATACATTCTCACTAATGTCTTAAACTTCATCACTACTACATTGTGATCTGAGTCTTACAGTACAGTATCTGATTTCGAAATGTCTGTCTGACCACGATGTAATCTAACTGAAATCTTCCCGTATCGCCAGGCTTTTTTCAAATATACCTTCTCCTCTTGTGATTCTTGAACAGAGTGTTCCCTGTTACTAACTGAAATTTATTGCAGAACTCAGTGTTTTCTCAAGCCCATATTCTCCTGTAATCTTTTCTTCTACTTATTCCCCTACAATGGCATTCCAATCATGTACGACGATTATATTTTCATCTCCCTTTACGTACTGTATTACCCTTTAAACATCCTTATATACTTTCTCTATCTCTTCATCCTTACCTAGCAACGTCAGCACGTATACCTGAATTATCGTCGTCTGTGTTGGTTTGCTGTCGATTCTGATACGATCAACCCTATCACTGAACTGTTCACAGTAACACACTCCCTGCCCTACCTTCCTGTCCATAACGAATTCTACTCCCGTTATACCATTTTCTGCTACTGTTGACATTACCCTGTATCTGATCAGAAATCCATGTATTCTTTCCATTTTACTTCCTACTGTGTTTAGATTGGGCCCATGCGTTTCTGTTTTCCGATCTTCTAGCTTCCCTATTACATTCAAGCTTCTGACTTTCCACACCCCAACTCGTAGAACGTTATCCTTTCGTTGGGTATTTAATCTTTCTGTCGTGGTCGCGTGCCCGTTCGGATCTCTGGGAGATCCGAACGGGGGACTGTTCCTCAATATTTGGCAATGGTAAGGTCATCATTAAAATAGCCGTTCTGGACGAGCGGTTCTAGGCCTTCAGTCCGGAACCGAGCTCCTGCTACGGTCACAGGCTCGAATCCGTCCTCGGGCATGGATGTGTGTGATGTCCTTAGGTTAGTTAGGTTTAAGTAGTTCTAAGTCTAGGAGAAAAAATGGTTCAAATGGCTCTGAGCACTAAGGGACTTAACATCTGAGGTCAGCAATCCCCTAGAACTAAGAACTACTTAAACTAACTAAGCTAAGCACATCACACACATCCACGCCCGAGGCAGGACTCGAATCCGCGACCGTAGAGGTCGCGCAGTTCAAGACTGAAGCGCTTAGAACCGCTCGGCCACAACGGCCGGCTAAGTCTAGGAGACTGATGACCTTAGATGTTAAGCCCCATAGTGCTTAGAACCATTTGAAGTTCATCATGACACTTTTTCCATTACAGGCCACATTTTCTGTAGCTACACCTAGTGTGTCTTTAGTGCAGTGGTTTCTGTTGCCTTCGGCATCCTCATGCCGCTGATCATCGCTGATTCTTCCGCCTTTAGGGACATTTTTGCACCCCAAGGAAAAGAGAGTCCCCTGAACCTTTGTCCGTTCCACGCCGTCTTTTACAAGGCCCTTGGCAGAATTAGGCTGACTTCTTATGTCGGAAGTCTTTGGACGCCAGTGCTGATTATTAATCGAAAATTAAGCTGTAGCTGATTTTGAAACCGGCACCGAGTACGTTTTGTTTACTAATCGAAGACGCTACACCGAGACCACACACGTGCATTCCTCTAATCATACAAAATGTCAACAGATGTCATTAGGATCGTGTTCTGCAGGAAAGACGGTATTCCGATCAACGTACAACCACGCCAACAATGATGTCAGGGCGCCTAGCAATCGGGGTTGTGATTGCAGCGTAGTTCCACATCCACAGTCGTTTCGTACACAGTCACAGGCGGTGCAGTATGGCAAGAGAAGACGGCCACAGAATCTTTGGTGTGGAGGGGCACAGGAAGAATGGAAGCAGGCGAGTCGCAAGCTGATTTGTCCCGATAGCATAATGTGAATCGTTCTGTTGTTCCTCGGATGATGCAACAGTTTATAGAAACTGAAACTGTATCCTGGAGACCAGAATAGGGTCGACCACGTGTGACATCTGAAAGAGTGGATAGTAATTAGGCTGTAAGGGCACGATGGTACCACAGTAGTATTACACTCCAATTGGCATCTGACATCGCTGCATCCCCTGGAAGTGTTGTATCGAGGCAACCGGTGTACAGGAGGCTTCACCAGAGTCGCTTTTGTTGTTGGAGACCTCCTTTCTGCTTACCCCTAGCGTGTCTTCACAGAAGGGAACTTCTAGATTGCAGCCGTCAATATGCCACCTGGACACTCCAACAGTGGGCCAATGATCTTTTCACAGGTGAGTCCCAATTGATCTGGAAAGTGATTCTCTACGGATTCGCATCTGTAGGCATGGGGGGGGGGGGGGGGGCAGGGGGGGGGCATGCGGAACACGATTTTGGGACCCAAAAATTGTAGAAAGAGACCGACATCGAGGACGATCCTAATGGTATGGGCAGGGATAATGTTGATCACCCGAACGCCTGTTCATGAAACTGTACGGGTGAATCAGCAAAGTTTAATTGCAGTCAGGTACCGTGAGGAGATCTCGGGGTCTCATACGCAGTTGTTGCGAGGAGCTGTAGGCCCAGACTTGGTATTGATGGACGGCAATGCTCGACCTCATTGAGCACGGGTGGTTGAAGTTTTCTCTTTTTTGGAAACGGAAGATATTGTACATATAGAGTGGCTTGCTCGATTTCCCGATTTACATCCCACAGAGCAAGTCTGGGATGCACTAGGGAGACGGGATGCATCACGTCAGAATCCACCAACCACTTTCCAAACCATTTTAGCAGTTCTACACGAAGAATGCGCCTGTTAGCTCAACATGAGATTGATGACGTGATTCACAGCATGTCCCATTGTTGTCAGGCCTGTAGTGGTGCCAGAGTGGTCACACCCCATAATGAACACATTAATCAGTTTGTCAGAATGTGTGTGCAAATGTGTAAAGTTGGGAAAAAATGAAGAACATATTTGTACGATGTTATGCATTTTGCAGTTGATTACGGTCTGTATTCTTTACATTGTTTTTACTTCACTATAAAACATGTTTATACTGTTTAGTGAAGAAAGAAACGAACCTTCCAGAATTTCCGTTTGTTGCTTTCTTTTGGACGTCAGTGTACTTTCCTCTTGTATGTCCTTGCTCCGACACTAGGTAAGTAAAGGATGTCTCCGAGCGAGGTGGCGCAGCCTTTAGCGCAATGGACTCGCATTCGGGAGGACGATGGTTCAGACCCGCGTCCGGTCATCCAGATTTAGGTTTGCCGTAATTTGCCTAAATCGCTCCAGGCAAAAGCCAGTACGGCTCCTTTAAAATGGCATGGCCAATTTCCTTCCCCACCCTTGACACAATCAAACGTTGTGTTGCGACATTCTGTATATTCTGGACAACTTCATTATTTACGCCTTTTGTACCTCACACAAGTCTTGCAGTGCTTATGAGCCTGACGGCGTGCCTGTCTGTGGAGGCGTATCTGGAGACAAACTTAAATTTCGTTAAAGTAGTTACTAACGGACATCTTATGCTCTTAACCAAAATCCGTGTAAATCCAAAGCATCCTCACCCACTGTAGCGCTCGTTTCCGTGGCTGTTGCCACAGCGTTTTGAGGAGTGAAATTTTGTTCCTGTAGAAGTAGTCACTGTAGCCGTAAGCTGGCCTTTAGAAGTGTGGCACTTTGTTCCTTAATGAAATGTAAAATTTAGTTACTTGAAAAGGCTTCCCCGTGGTAGATATTTATCATTGGGCTCTAAGATGATTGTGCATTTGCCAAGTGTAGTTATTTGTTTGATCAATTGTTTTCTTTAATTATCACCTTGCACTCTTCTATTTTGTGAGTTATGGTTCAAATGGCTCTACGCACTATGGGACATAACATCTGAGATCATCGGTCCCCTAGAACTTAGAACTAGTTAAAACTAACTAACCTAAGGACCATCTGGTGAGCAAGATGTATGAAACAGGCGAAATACCCTCAGACTTCAAGAAGAATATAATAATTCCAATCGCAAAGAAAGCAGGTGTTGACAGATGTGAAAATTACCGAACTATCAGTTTAATAAGTCACAGCTGCAAAATACTAACACGAATTCTTTACAGACGAATGGAAAAACTAGTAGAAGCCAACCTCGGGGAAGATCAGTTTGGATTCCGTAGAAACACTGGAGCACGTGAGGCAATACTGACCTTACGACTTATCTTAGAAGAAAGATTAAGGAAAGGTAAACCTACGTTTCTAGCATTTGTACACTTAGAGAAAGCTTTTGACAATGTTGACTGGAACACTCTCTTTCAAATTCTAAAGGTGGCAGGGGTAAAATACAGGGAGCGAAAGGCTATTTACAATTTGTACAGAAACCAGATGGCAGTTATAAGAGTTGAGGGACATGAAAGGGAAGCAGTGGTTGGGAAGGGAGTAAGACAGGGTTGTAGCCTCTCCCCGATGTTGTTCAATCTGTATATTGAGCAAGCAGTAAAGGAAATAAAAGAAAAATTCGGAGTAGGTATTAAAATTCATGGAGAAGAAATAAAAACTTTGAGGTTCGCCGACGACATTGTAATTCTGTCAGAGACAGCAAAGGACTTGGAAGAGCAGTTGAATGGAATGGACAGTGTCTTGAAAGGAGGATATAAGATGAACATCAACAAAAGCAAAACAAGGATAATGGAATGTAGTCTAATTAAGTCGGGTGATGCTGAGGGGATTAGATTAGGAAATGAGACACTTAAAGTAGTAAAGGAGTTTTGCTATTTAGGGAGTAAAATAACTGATGATGGTCGAAGTAGAGGGGATATAAAATGTAGACTGGCAATGGTAAAGAAAGAGTTTCTGAAGAAGAGAAATTTGTTAACATCGAGTATAGATTTAAGTGTCAGGAAGTCGTTTCTGAAAGTATTCGTATGGAGTGTAGCCATGTATGGAAGTGAAGCATGGACGATAAATATTTTGGACAAGAAGAGAATAGAAGCTTTCGAAATGTGGTGCTACAGAAGAATGCTGAAGATTAGATGGGTAGTTCACATAACTAATAAGGAAGTATTGAATAGGATTGGGGAGAAGAGGAGTTTGTGGCACAACTTGACCAGAAGAAGGGATCGGTTGGTAGGACATGTTCTGAGGCATCAAGGGATCACCAATTTAGTATTGGAGGGCAGCGTGGAGGGTAAAAATCGTAGAGGGAGACCAAGAGATGAATACACTAAGCAGATTCAGAAGAATGTAGGTTGCAGTAGGTACTGGGAGATGAAAAAGCTTGCACAGGATAGAGTAGCATGGAGAGCTGCATCAAACCAGTCTCAGGACTGAAGACCACAACAACAACAACAACAACCTAAGGACATCACACACATCCATGCCCGAGGCAGGATTCGAACCTGTGACCGTAGCAGCGGCGCGGTTCCAGACTGGAGCGCCTAGAACCGCTCTGTCACAGCGGCCGGCTTATGAGCTATATTCTTGGATGTGGTGATCCGTCGGTTTAATTTCCTATTCACTATCCATCGTTGCTCCCACTATTAATTTGTGTATTTATTGATAAGAAAGAGCTTAAGTGTTTTAATAATAAAATACTGTTTAAGTATATAGAGTTTTGTTAAAGAGAACTTAACTACTCCTCAACAAGATTCGTACCGCCCCATAAATAATACTCTACTTTTTGTTTCGTGCCTTATACTACACTATGTTTCTTTACGTTAAGAACCAGTTATCTCTGTTTGTACCAAGCTAATATCATAGTTTCTTGTACGTTTATTTTATTAGAATCATTGAAGTCCTCATGTGCAAGCAGAATTTTTGTGCTGCCGTATACCTTTTCCAGTTTTCATTTACATTTTTTCTATGTCATGATGATGACAGTCAACTGGTGTTTATAAAAAGTCACGAAACTGTTCGATTGCCTCTACCCATGAAACGTGTAATATTGCGTGTGAAGAGTGGTAATGGGGTTTCAAATGACAAATGTTGGCAGTATACAAGCATGTTGTCTCGACGGCCATTTTTTTCCAAAATGTTCCAGGGATACACCTGTCCTCAGATAATTTCGTCTGCATGTACGTGAGAGTTTCAATATTTCACAAATGACATACTGTCATGCTATCGGTCCTGCTTTGTATTAAGTTGTTAACATTTAATTTCTCATCAGAGTGCCCATTGAGCTTTTCAGCCACGTCAGGCAAGGAAAAAGGCAATGAGTCACGCAGTCGTTTATGATTGCTCAAGTGAAACACGATAAAATCTCGTTTCTGATTTCCAGCAGGAAATTCTTCTGATGTATCCCGAAAATAACTGACATATTCGCAAAAACAGTTACTGACGTTGTGACTATGTGATAAGTGGTTGAAATAGAAAAGGCTAACGATCTCCTCTTATCTCGTCTCGGCCTTACTTTCGATCTTAGCAGAAACTGTGTATAAGATTCACTATAGCCAGTGATTCTGTGTGATCCCAACTCAGCATCCCGTAGATTAATCTCAGTGGCTTCTGACTGTTCGTCTTTCCTCTTGCAGCTGTAATATATTTAAACTGTGAAACTATGCTGCTGTTGGTGTGGTTATAAATTAAGAGACAGTGACGAGAGATGCGAGACTCCTGGACCCTGGAAACCCCGATGTCACTGCGTCTTCCAATGCGCAACATCTCACTGTATCGTCCTGACTGATGGGTGGGTCTTGTACAATGGTGGGGTCGCGTATCTCCGGACAGCAGGTGAATATGGGAACGGCACTCTTGATTGTTTCCTGACGCCATAGCAACAGGCATGAGAAGCTGCTCGTTGTTGAAACTCCTGAGCTCAGACAAGAACACAACGTGGTAATGAGGTTGTCAGGGAAACAGCATCACGTCAGGAGAAAGAGGCAGTGATCAGTCGGTATGTTTCCCGGGAGGTATCGTCCGAGACATTCACTGGGTGCAATTACCTGGAAGCAGCAGGTAACGCTGGCACGAAATACGGTAGCCTCTTGAGTTCTGACCCATCCTCAGTCCCTTTAGACGGCTGGTAAGTTGAAGGCAGCTTGTAAGCCACGTACTTTATTTCTGTAACATTCTCAGTACGTGAAAACACGTTCAGAAAATATGTCCAGAAGGTATGCCCCTCTCTATGTAAGGTTTTGACACAAAAAATAATTTATAGTGTGTATGTGGTGTCCGTTCTTTTGGACAGGTTTGAAAGAACAGATACCATTGTGAACCTCAGCCATTATCAATCGAGGCACAAAGGAATTGTGACATGCAGCTGCTAGTGGGAATTGATATATATCGAAGGGGGAAGTTGAAAATTGGTTCCGTACTGGGATTCGAACCTGGGTCTCCTGCCTACTAGGCAGATGCTATGACCACTTTTTTATCTTTGCCTTTTGAAGGCAAGTGCTCTGCCGACTTCTTTTTTGTCCTTTCCTTATAGTATAATTAGTGTTAAATTAGAGAAAAAAGAAACGAGTAGCACTCGATCCAGCGATAAACTGATTTTTTCCTTATGATCTCTACCCCCAGTTGGCACCTACCAAAAAATATAAACGAAGTATCCCTCTTCAGGCGTTGCCACTTACGATCCTCAGAAATTCTCCCAAGGCGATAGGTTTGCTAGTCTATAATTTGTTTTATGTTAGCCGACTTTTTTTTTACAACTGTCACAGTCTTCGCATTTTCATATTTTAGAAACAAACAAACAAAAATTAAACTCTAAGAGACGTTACACAGAGAGTATGATCTTGCTTTATTTAGCATGATTACCAAATGGCTACAGTAGCAGATCACATGAAAAATAAAAGAAGACTAAGAGAAAAAGGAAGGTAAAGAAATTACGACGCACCACATTCCACATTGCCGCGCCGTCAGAACAACGTCGGTGCCGTCGTTGACCGGGGACGTGAGGTCGTCCTGTCTTGGTTGGCACGTTTCGTCGAGATTCCAGCACCTGCACGGGCTCGTGAAATTACCCTGTAAATAGTTCGCGAAAATGACCCGCTAGTGTCTATGTCGGTGCAGGGTGTGGTGTGTTACTTGGAGACGTGTCCAGAAGTTGGCGTGTCGACGATGTCGTCCCGGAAGTGGTAGCTGGTAGCAATGCCACTGATTCACGTGATGGCGTGTGACTTGGCAAGTACGTCGCGTCTTACTGACACTTTTAATCACTGACATCTGGTCTTTGTCTAATACCGTTTATGGTCACTTTTTTCCTTTTATTCAGATTTGCACCTGATGATGTAACTTTATTTGCGAAACCGGTTGTGCCTGTAATAAAGGATTTACAAGAGCTGCAGCGGTTTCCATTCAACATGGAAAACAAGGGTAATTTAATGTAGTCGAATTAAATCAGTCGATGCTGAGGGATTGTATTACGAAACTAGACACTGAAGGTAGTAGACTATTTATTATTTGGGCAACAAAGTAACTGAATATGACTGAAGTAGAAAGGATGTAAAATGTAGACTGACAATGGCAAGAAAAGCATTTATGAAGAAAAGAAATTTGTTAACATCGATTATAGATTTAAGTGTTAGGAAATCTTTTTGAAGGTATTCGTCCGGAGTATAGAGTTTTATCAAAGAGAAACGCAGACAGTAATCATTAGGAAGTCTGATGTGAATTTTAAAATTTTCCCGGCAAATTGACTGTTCAAACAAATTACGGGCTTGCAGCCAGTCGTAGTTCAATACTTTGCACGATATTTCAACTGGGCACCTGCCAGTCATCTTCAGGTGAGCCGTCGCAGACTGGCGAAAACGTCCTCCGTTCCGCAATATATAGCGTGCTGTAACTATTCTGCGCATGCGTCGAACACTTGATAGATGAACCACACTGCTCACACGGCTCACTTGAAGATGACTGGCAGGTGCCCACTTGAAATATCGTGCGAAGTATTGAACGACGACCGACTGCAAGCCCGAAATTTGTTTGAACATTAGGAAGTCTTTTTGAAGATATTTGTCTGGAGTACAGAGTTTTATCAAAGAGAAACGCAATCAGCTCAGACAGTAAGAAAATTCACGCTTTTTAAATCAGGTGCTACAGAATGCTTGAGATAGGATGTGTAGGTTATGTAACCAATGACGAGGTACGGAACATAACTGGGGACAAAACAAAATTTGTAACACAATTTTAACAAAAGAAGGGATCGGCTGATAGGACACGTTCTGAGACATCAGTGGATCACAAATTTAGTACCGTGTGGAAGCGAGGGTGGAGAAGGGGGGGGGGGCGAAGGGGGAGGGGAAACTGTAGATCCAATCAGTCGCCGACCGAAATCCACAACACAACAACAACAAGCTAGAAGTTCTAAGAGTAAAACAGGTATGTGCAAATGGTTTCAGTAATTGTTAGGGATTATGATAATTATTAGTTCTTGACATATGGCCACAGTAAAGAAATAAAATCCATTCGACACAAGGAAAATTGGTACAAACCTTGAAAAATGTCGTGGCAAAAGAGAAAATAAAACCTAGTAGACATATGACGTAGCGCCACGTTATTTTATGGAAGCAATCTTGATCGTTAAAAAGTGGCACAAATGTGAACTACCATTATTATTATACAAAAAATATTTAGCATAACTCGTAGCAGATGCTAATAGAAACGACAGTATTTCGCTGGGTAAATAACGAAGTCGGGTTCAGAAGGAAATAAGTAAGATAATTAGTAATTTGCACAGTTTCAGTGGAAGGAAGTGGGGAATAATCCACACTTACAAAACAAGCCGATAATGTCATGTAGTTGTGACGAATAGATGTAAGGTGAAATAAATTGGTAGTAAAATTAGCTTATCATCATTTGGAAAGTTAGATGTAATAATCAAAAATAATTTTTACAATTTGTGTACTGCAAATTGAGGCTTTTGACAATAAGAGCAACTACTGCAATACGCAATCCTGTCTTGAGAAAATTCCAGAGAAACGTTTGTCGAGTGATTAGGAGGTATAGGAGAATAATTAGTTGGAGAACAGAAAGGAAATAAAATGTCAATGCCAAACTGTTATGTAAATATAGACGCGGCATGTAGTTTTACGAGCCAGAGTCAAATGGACAAAGGAAATTCGTTGTACCAAATTGCAAGCATAAAGCAGACAATCATTATTTGTAGGAAATCCATGAAAAGCAGTTGGTCAAAAATAGCTGGTGAAGATAAGGAGTTAAAAACATCCAACAAGGGACTTGCTAGAGTCTCGAATTCTTAGATTCAAAGAACTTTTAATTGCAGAAGTTTATCTTGCTATTATTTTTCGTGCTAAATGCTGTAGATGTGTCAGTAGAGGCAGAGTAGGCAGTAACGAAACCCCATCATTTGGTGACAGTCACGCGAGTCAGTTGTTTCGACCACGGAAGTTCTATAGGAAAATTACTTTCTGCTCCGATCGGAAATTGAATCGAGGTGCCTCAAAGAGACTAAAAATTTGTATCGATCCCCAGTGCAGGATATAGTTTTAACCGATTATTGCAGATGTGACAAAGTAATTAGAATTATTTGATAGTTGATTCGGGACTCCGCCGTTTATTTGGTCCTAAACCTATTTTGTATGCGGTCCACCATCCGAAACCATATCACAATGAGAAAATTAGTTATTGTCTTGTTTTCCCCTAACTGTAGTCACTTCAAGGTCGCCCGTATTTTTTTATTTAGCTCGACGATTGTAGCCACATTTTGTGACTCACAGCGTCCACTCCGGATGTACTTAGAGCCCAGGCTACACAATGCTGCTCGTCAAGTGCTCATTCTCTGCCATATTGTCTCGTTAGACAGAATGAGGGAGCGAGTGACAAATAAAAAATAAATTGTCACAGGCAGTTGCTTTCATTTATTAAAGACAAAGCCAGCGCTGCATTTGCTGTGGACTTGTCCCCTTAACGATCTCATGGCACTGAAGCCGCCCATTCCAACAGCGATGTGCACTTGTTTGCACATAAAAGGGACGCTCCAGCGCCATTACTCTGAGATGTGAGCACTCTGAAGTTGACGTTTACAAAGTTGAGCGTGAGAGCGACAAATTTATTGAAGCAGGCTATGACAGCGCAGTGCACTACATGCCACAAGCTATTTGTTGTACAGGAGAGCTGACCTGAAGCAACGCCAGCAGCTATAACGTGGACGAGTTGAAACAAGGGCACCGACGTTATCCCTAGTGCTGTGCTTTCCACCCACAATTTTTCCTTTAAAATTACGAATAACTTTGGAGAACACTCTGAAGAACTAATCATACAATGATAGTTGAGTCTTCCTAACCGTACCGTTCACAGTGTTATGAATGTGAGGGTAAAATTGTAGAGTAAAATTCTAACAAATATAAATGAGAATTTACGTTAGACACGTGTTAAATAAACAGTGCAACGAAGGTTCGTTCAAAATTTGGAATAAACTATTAATAAATTTACTATAACACTTGATGAAGACGATGTTTCTGCTGTGTTTTATGCCGTAAAAGTTATGTGACAAATAATATTCCGACGTATGAACGTTTATCAACGTAGACTCAGTACTTTACTCTGACGGAAGTTCACAGAATATTTGTAAGTCTTAAAACGAATGAGGGATAGTAAAGATTTAATGTCAATAGAAACGGGACAGAAGCTCTATTACGTCAGGGATAAAATGTGGTCGACTGTGTCTTCTAGTAAAGAATCGTCACGTTACCCACATTAATCGCTACTGTGAACCACAGAACTCCTAAATGTGAGTGGCCTGAGGAATATTTTGAACTCCATTCTTTCAGAATGCGACTTCAGTGATTTAACTACTGTGAAACTTTGCTTGAATTTATTAGTAGTGCGAATCTGGAACAGTACCTCAGTGCGCCGGCCGGGGTGGCCGAGCGGTTCTAGGCGCTTCAGTCAGGAACCGCGCGACCGCTACGGCCGCAGGTTCGAATCCTGACTCGGGCATGGATGTGTGTGATGTCCTTAGGTTAGTTAGGTTTAAGTAGTTTTAAGTTCTAGGGGACTGATGACCTTTGTAGTTAAGTCCCATAGTGCTCAGAGCCATTTGAACCATATGAAGTACCTCAGTGGTATTTTGAATGTTCAGTTTTTCTACTAGCGACGATGGAATTGTAGCAATGTATCGCTTGGGTTAAAAATGACTCAAATGGCTCTGAGCACTATGGGACTTAACATCTGAGATCATCAGTCCCCTATAACTTAGAACTACTTAAACCTAACTAACCTAAGGACATCACACACATATCCATGCTCGAGGCAGGATTCGAACCTGCGACCGTAGCGGTCGAGCGGTTCCACACTGAAGCGCCTAGATCCTCTCGGTCACATCGGCTGGCTATCGCTTAGGAGTTTAAGGTTCATATGGAAGCAAAGTATTAAAAATCACTCAGAGGAGCACACTTGCCGCGTTTTATCGCTGCTGGTGGTATAGAAGTTTTTCGAGACGGTCGTGTGGTTACCCGCTGCTGACGTCCACTGTCTGACCAAAGAATCCGGACATCTAGTAGTCGACAGTAATACGACGTGCGTGTGTCTACTACTCACCTTTATGGCAGCTTGAATTCTGCTGGGAACACCTCCAATGAACTGTCCGAGTGTGTATAGAGGAACGGCACCCCATTCTTGCTTAAGAGCTGGAACCAGAGAAGGTAATGATGTGGGACATTGGGGTCTGGATCGAAGTCGACGTTCTGACTTATGGCAGACGTTCAGGTCGAGACTCTCGGCAGGTCAATCCATATAATTATCCACAAACCATCGTTTCATAGATGCTGATGTATGGCAGGTTACATTGTCATTCCGATACCAGCAGTCAACGCTTCCTAATTACTCCCATACTGTACAACGTACCAAATGCTGTGAAGTCTTTTCACATCCTCCCGCATTTAGCGTTTACTTCAGCAAATTAAGGGGACAATTTCCTAATTGCGGAAAACAGCCCGATAACGTAACACTACCCACTCCGTACTTCATTGTTGGCACAATACGTGTTACTGGTAACGTTTTACAGGCATTCGCCAAACCCAAACTCTTCTATTGCATTGCTGCAGTACACAGCGTGATTCATCATTCCCAGCCAATTGTTTCCAATCATCCAGTGTCTCTCTTTACATCCCCTCAAGCGTCGCGTAGCACTGATTACAGAAATATGTAGCTTAAGAGGAGCTGCACGACCATTCTGCCCGATTGTTTTTAACTTCCTACGCACAGTCATTGAGCTAACTGGAGTAGTATCAGCATTTGTAACACTTTGGAGCTGACAATTACTTCCGCTGATTCCACGCGACTTTTGACAATAACTCTTGGTCTCTGTCAGTTTGTTCATGGTCTTGCTTTAACTGTGGCTTTTCCTTCGCGTTTCCATTTAACAGTCACATCACCAGCTGTTGACATGGACAGAAACAGAAGAACTGAAATGACCCTGTGTTCCACCCTTAGGGATGTTTATTGAAGTGAAGACCTTTTCGACATTTTCTCAGTTTTACCTCTCTCCTTCAACGTAGAAAATGATATTTTTTTTATTCGAATTGATGCATTTTCGTCCATAGATAAGGTGAAGACCATGACGTCCAGTATCGCTCTCTGATTGTATAACTGATTTTGGTTTCGGCAAGTGACGATGGATCTTCCTTGACACATGGTGAATAACAGTTGTGAATAAATTATGCAGTAGGAGAAGGTATCACCTTCGTGGGAATTGGTAGCGAATTTTGGGCACATAGATTGTAACGATACTGATTTTGTGCAGAGAATAGGCGCCGGAGTTCACACTCCAGAATGTTGCAGTGGTGTCTCTCTGGAGCCTGACGAACAGTTTGGGGCTATTTTGACATTTTCTACAAATTTCCACTACAACCTTGAGTGCAGGACAACGCGGAAACCATTGCTGCGCCGAAGTATAGGCATCGTTTCCCGTCAACGGTCTGTTTGAGAATTCTGTACCCCGAATTCCAGGAAGGGGCAAGTACCCACTCGTGGCACCATCCCTGACCCCCCCTTGCGGACACCTATACATGCAATGGAGATTTGGAGCCGTATACCATCCAAAACTCAAGTGCTCACGGCAGCACATGAAGCTGCATTTCTTGAGTCGAACAATACGTTGAAACTGTGTAGCAGCTGACTGGAGGTGTGTACTATGAATCGAGTTCCAATTATGTCTCTTTTGTAATGGTACAAGATTTCGAATACATAGACGTCCCAGATAGACGTTTAACACGTAGTTTTTGTAGGGATCAGTCCAGGCCGAAAGAGGTAATGTGCTGTTTTGATCCTGTTTTCGAACCATGAGTAGGTCCCACGTAATCAAGATATTCTGAACATGAATTAGAAAGCTTATTTCGACATTCTAGTTCACTAAGTGTCACCCTGTCGTCGCTATCTCCATGATGTGTAGATTGTTAATGGGATAACAAGATTCACGATCTGAAGAAGCAGCACATCACTTGCGTTAAAAAAAATAACGCAACTAGAGTGCTTTTCTTACAAAGCACTTGCTGCAGATAATGAACAAAAACTTGCGAGTAAATGACAAGGTTGTTCTCTGCTGTGGGCTGAGGCGTGTGAGGCGGAATGCTGATCTAATCGGCACTCGACGGTACCAACAGAACTGCAACGTTTAGCTTCACCACGCAAATTTGGCACTACAACTGCCAGGTTGCTTGCGTTGGAAGAAACGAAAAAAAAAAAAAAACACGCAAGTGTTCCGAACAAATCTGATATGTGACGAAAGCAAACGAGGGACACCTTTCATTGCGCCACTTACATGCAGTTACCATTGTCAACAAAGTGATTACCGCCAAGTGTGAACGTGCATCCATTTTCTTTCAATTCTTGCTCTAAGAGGGATAGACAAATGGTTCTGAGCACTATGGGACTTAACTGCTGTGGTCATCAGTCCCCTAGAACTTAGAACTACTTAAACCTAACTAACCTAAGGACATCACACACATCCATGCCCGAGGCAGGATTCGAACCTGCGACCGTAGCGGTCGCACGGTTCCAGACTGTAGCGCCTAGAACCGCTCGGCCACCACGGCCGGCAGGGATAGACAGGCTGCTAGCTTGTTGATGTACAGAACATCTAATAATAAATCAATACTTAAATATACAGAACTAAAGCAGGCATTACATTTACAGTGTGCATCCGATATTTTTATAGGCCTCTACATCGATATTTTTTCTTCGATATATCATAATCGGTTCATTTTGTCGATATGTCGTGGGCCGATAATGACGTTTCTTTAAATATCGATATATTGGATTCCCGATATTTTAAAAAATTTCAGCACTCCTAGCTCCTATGAAATAGTTCTCTGAACTACAGCATAGTACACTGAACGACAGACGAGAGTCGTACCGATATGATACAGTACAGAATTTTTACCGTCTCACTAAACGAAAGATTTGTGTTTGTTCCATGTGTATGATATTACTAGGCATTTCAACGCTCACGTATGTGACAGCTGTATACATTTTGATGGTATGAGCTAATATTAGCTGTACTTAATTCACTTGTTTATGTTGAACAATTTTTTATATTGTGGCAGGTATGTCCGTGCGGTACATGTAGAGCGCTTACTGTACACGGCAACCGCCTTGCCGTAGTGGATACACCGGTTCCAATCAGATCACCAAAGTTAAGCACTGTCGGGCGTGGCTGGCACTCGGCTGGGTGACCGTCCAGGCCGCCATGCGCTGTTGCCATTTTTCGGGGTGCACTCAGCGTCGTGAGGCCAACTGAGGAGCTACTCAACCGAATAGTAGCGGCTACGGTCAAAGAAAACCATCATAACGACCGGGAGTGCGATGTGCTGACCACACGCCCCTCCTATCCGCATCCTCAGTGAGGATGACATGGCGGTCGGATGGTCCCGATGGGCCACTTGTGGCCTGAAGACGGAGAGCTTTTTTTTTTTACTGTACACGGTGAGCACTTACTGTAGTAGGTGTGAGTCATAAACAGCCATGAGCGTCGACACCGAAAGAGTTTTCGTATGGATTAGCAATGGATAAACCTCAACATGTAGGAACATTAGGAATAGGTACTTCATGTAAAGCATAGTAAATGATTCGCAGCTAAAACAAATTTTCAAATCACATGTACTAGAAACGAACATCTGAAGGGTGATTAGTAGCGTTACTAAAAATTTTTGAGGGAGATCACACACAGTTACTTTTTTAACCCGTAATTTATGAATCGTGCTGTCGGTGAGGTTCACTGCTTATTGTTCACAAGGCACTCTAGGCAATCCGCAGTTAGGTATTCTGCTTTCAGCTCTTTAATGAGCTTTACCATTCCATGTAGCTTACGTGTTAGGTCCTCAATAAGTATGCCTTAGTTGGGGGGAAGAGAGATGGATGAGGTGATGGAGAAGTGAAAGGACACTGCAACAGTCGTGCACTCCTGAAAGAAAGTATATTGCTGAGACATGGCTTAGCAGGAGAGGTTCGCAGGAGAGCGTCTGTTAAGTTTGGAAGGTAGGAGACGAGATACTGGCGGAAGCAAAGCTGTGAGGACGAGGCGTGGGTCGTGCTTGGGTAGCTCAGTTGGTAGAGCAGTTGCCCGCGAAAGGCAAAGGTCCCGAGTTTGAGTCTCGGTCTGGCATACAGTTGTAATTTGCCAGAAATTTCTAATCAAATCTGTTTTACTGCGTAGTCAGATGTGGTCGTTCCAAACAAAAGGAAAGGAGGCCTCGTGGAAGCATGTTGAAACTTTTCTTAAAGACATGGAATATTTCGAGGATTAGATTATTTGTGGCCGTTTATGCTAGGCCAAATTCAGTATCCTATTTTTTTTTTTTTTTTTGCCTTTACATTCCCCTCCTACTGTACCGTTATTTAAGATAAGCGTTTTAGCGTTTGTAAAAAAGAAGAAAACATTATTGGGACGCTTTTTATAATTGAAATGTGTGCTTCTTGCTTTTCCATTTTTCCATCGAAGCCAGGGGCCGTGCTGTGTGGTAGCGTTACGGCGAATGGGTCCTCAGTTGTTATATCGGCGAAATCGCCTGTCTAAAGATTCTTATTCGAATGTTCATTTTTTGTAAATGGTTTATGATTAAAAGTAAAATAACTGTATTACCAGTATTGTGTAAATTAATTCTTGTCTAAAGATTAATTATTGTCTAAGGATTACTATTCAAAATTTCCTTTTTTTTTAAATGGTTTACAAAGAAGATTTAAGTACAGTAGTTTTATTAATGATTTGTAAATTATTCTTGAAAATAAATATTTATTGAACTTTGTTATTAATCGTAAATGGTGTTACAATTTCTTTTTACTCCTCCGACTCAACAGCTAACTACGCTGACGTACAATTACACTAATGCACAATTACATTATAGATATTTAAGTGATAGTGTATACACCCCGATCCGTTATGATGACGGTGGCAACGCATTGTGTTATGTAGGGAAAATTTCCTGATGTGCGAGAGTTCAACTATCGCCCACAAGCAAATTCGTTAGAGATACTCTAAGTCATGGACACTCACTTGAAGGCATCCTACATGAGAGTAATACAATTGACGTCAAGTGACTTGACGTGTGCGTGAGGTGTTCCTCAGATCACCCCAACTGATCGATTTGTGCAGCTTATTGATGGATGTACAGATAACCTGTGTGGCGAGCACATGGAGTCATATCAGTGACAAACACTGGAAGGTATATCACAAGCATTACTTGATCCCATGTAAACATGAGTCACATTACAATACTTCCACCACCTACCTGAATAGTTCCCCATTGGCAAGCAGGATTTGTCTCTTCATATACATCTCGATATATTCGTAACCTCCTACGGCGTGTAGCAAACCTCATCGGTACAGGACACATACTCCAGTATTTCGTGCGTCTAGCAGAGTAGATTGACTGTCGTGTTGTTGCTGCACCTGTCATTGTACGGACACGGTACTGTCTGTTATGTCATTGGTACCGAGTCCAGTCCGCAGCTCGTGGTCTTGCGGCAGCGTTCTCGCTTCCCGCGCCCGGGTTCCAGGTTCGATTCCCGGCGGGGTCAGGAATTTTCTCTGCCTCGTGATGACTTGGTGTTGTGTGATGTCCTTAGGTTAGTTAGGTTTAAGTAGTTGTAAGTTCTAGGGGACTGATGACCATAGATGTTAAGTCCCATAGTGCTCAGAGCCATTTGAACCATTTTTTTGCCCAGTCCAGCGCTATATAAGTTAGTGTTTTGGTTGCATGATCTCTGCGCCCGTTTGAAACTTCCGACAGCCGGATCCAGAGCTGGGCTTAGCTGCATACTGCCGTCTTTATTGTGGGGGTTTTCATACACTCTTATCTCGATCGCTTTTTTCTTAACGCTCTTCCAGAAACCATTTGTGCCCTTCGTAATATGTGTTTCGTCAGATATGTGTCTGTTTTCTACTGCACGTTCAGCTACCTCTGATTCCTCAGGAAATCTCAGTCGGAAACACCTGTCGTGTTCTGAACGGGTATGTTCAGTAGTGTGATTTGTTTATCAAACATAAAACTATCCACACCCACTTAGTATTTGTACACTCCTGGAAATTGAAATAAGAACACCGTGAATTCATTGTCCCAGGAAGGGGAAACTTTATTGACACATTCCTGGGGTCAGATACATCACATGATCACACTGACAGAACCACAGGCACATAGACACAGGCAACAGAGCATGCACAATATCGGCACTAGTGCAGTGTATATCCACCTTTCCCAGCAATGCAGGCTGCTATTCTCCCATGGAGACGATCGTAGAGATGCTGGATGTAGTCCTGTGGAACGGCTTGCCATGCCATTTCCACCTGGCGCCTCAGTTGGACCAGCGTTCGTGCTGGACGTGCAGACCGCGTGAGACGACGCTTCATCCAGTCCCAAACATGCTCAATGGGGGACAGATCCGGAGATCTCGCTGGCCAGGGTAGTTGACTTACACCTTCTAGAGCACGTTGGGTGGCACGGGATACATGCGGACGTGCATTGTCCTGTTGGAACAGCAAGTTCCCTTGCCGGTCTAGGAATGGTAGAACGATGGGTTCGATGACGGTTTGGATGTACCGTGCACTATTCAGTGTCCCCTCGACGATCACCAGTGGTGTACGGCCAGTGTAGGAGATCGCTCCCCACACCATGATGCCGGGTGTTGGCCCTGTGTGCCTCGGTCGTATGCAGTCCTGATTGTGGCGCTCACCTGCACGGCGCCAAACACGCATACGACCATCATTGGCACCAAGGCAGAAGCGACTCTCATTGCTGAAGACGACACGTCTCCATTCGTCCCTCCATTCACGCCTGTCGCGACACCACTGGAGGCGGGCTGCACGATGTTGGGGCGTGAGCGGAAGACGGCCTAACGGTGTGCGGGACCGTAGCCCAGCTTCATGGAGACGGTTGCGAATGGTCCTCGCCGATACCCCAGGAGCAACAGTGTCCCTAATTTGCTGGGAAGTGGCGGTGTGGTCCGCTACGGCACTGCGTAGGATCCTACGGTCTTGGCGTGCATCCGTGCGTCGCTGCGGTCCGGTCCCAGGTCGACGGGCACGTGCACCTTCCGCCGACCACTGGCGACAACATCGATGTACTGTGGAGACCTCACGCCCCACGTGTTGAGCAATTCGGCGGTACGTCCACCCGGCCTCCCGCATGCCCACTATACGCCCTCGCTCAAAGTCCGTCAACTGCACATACGGTTCACGTCCACGCTGTCGCGGCATGCTACCAGTGTTAAAGACTGCGATGGAGCTACGTATGCCACGGCAAACTGGCTGACACTGACGGCGGCGGTGCACAAATGCTGCGCAGCTAACGCCATTCGACGGCCAACACCGCGGTTCCTGGTGTGTCCGCTGTGCCGTGCGTGTGATCATTGCTTGTACAGCCCTCTCGCAGTCTCCGGAGCAAGTATGGTGGGTCTGACACACCGGTGTCAATGTGTTCTTTTTTCCATTTCCAGGAGTGTATATTCCTGGCGTTCTGAGGTCTGCATCATCCTTCACCGGTCTCATGAGTTATCAAACTATTGGTGTAAGCCTCAAGACTGAATAGATGTTAAGCCTTTTCAGGATATGACTCATCTTTCCGGTTATTGAGCCAGAAAATGGCAAAAGTCTAATCATATCTCACAGAAGGTGCTAATACAGTTGAGCAAATGTTTTGTTGAAATACTATGGCTCAGTTTTGGACCAATATGCAGCACCAAGTGAGAGACAAAATTCTAAATTAAACAGATCAGGAAACAACGAACACGAGAAAATTCTTCATGAGGTCACACCATTGTTTGCAACTCAGAATCAGAATGATTCGATGATACATATTTTCTGTTCTCTTTCGTGGATTGGAAACTGGACCTTGGACCCAAATATTAAGTTATGGCTTGTGAAATGTATTTGTGTCCTCATTTATTGCGTGAACCATGACCACTGAGAATAACAAGGGTCGAGGTCCTTCATCGAATGAAAAAGCGGACGGCTGCAAATTATAAAACGGAGGAGGACATAATTATTGCTACGTATTAGAGCGATATAAATATTATACATTGCAACTTAAGAAAAGAAACCAGGCAAACGATCCATTAGCAAATGGTGAATGTAATAGCAGAAAGACATTCGAATATCAGACAGTTATACAAAGGAAGAAGTTATCCATGCTTCAGTGTCAAGATCACAGGTTGTTACATGGTATGCCACCCGTCGCTAGGACGTGTTAATGACAAACTAGATTAGAAATTTTCACTGCATGAATTCAGTCAGAGATCTGCGTTGACGATGAAATTACTAACAGCAAGGTAGTTTGTCGACGCCATAAGGTATGTGGAGGCAATATAGGGGGTCCTGTGGAGAGAAGGCCTATGCTACTGCCAGTGGAGGTGAGGTGTGTGGGTTTGAGTTACAACCCGGAATCTAAATGTACTGCCCTAATTTGGAATGTGGCACTATGGGGATAGGGGCTAAGACAGGTGCAAAGGTGGAAGTCCTATACATTGTCTTTACTACAGAATAAGTAGTTTGTGGTAAGTGTCAGACAGTTGAAACCAAAACAATGCACGTGACTCAAGACGTGGTTCACGGTTTACTTAACTTACTCCATTTTGGTGGCTCACATGTTAGGTGTCATAAAAGTAACCATATCGTGTATTTGACGAAAAGCGGCTTTTTATCCATCAGCTGTATACATTTGAGCCGTGGTAAAAATTGCTGTTTTGAAGAGCACGCCGCAGCGTGTTGTGTGAAGCAGTCGCCCTCCGTTTCTGGCGGTGACGCCGCTGTGGCAATTGCAGCTTTGGTGTCTCCCTCCGGTGGGAAAGGGGAAAGGTTGCCTCTTCACGTGCATTTAAGGGGCGCTATGAGCTCGTCAGTTGGTCAGTCTGGGTGAGTCTGGAGTCAGTCTGGGGTCAGTCTCTCGTCCCCAGCTTGCTAGTCTGTCTCTCGTCCGAATCTGTGGCGCAGTGAGAGTACTCAACAATTGGTTGCCCGGTGGGGGGCTTAGTTCCTGCATCTGAGTCTGCGCGGCAAGGCCGCCACTCTGATCCAATTGCTCAGGCAACGGTTATTGGCCGTTGGATCGATCGGTTGGTCGGTCGCGCCCTGAGACACAAGATGACTTGTCCGCCTTGAGCGTCGACGCATGTGAGGTCACCACCTGAGTCCAGTGGGCCGCGCCGTATAGCGAGGCGTAGTAGCTTCGTGGCCGACACGAGAGCCACTGGAGTCAACCCACGACATCGGTCTGGCCGATGCGAGCTGCGACACTGTGAGACGGGAGATCGGCGCGCCTTCCTGCGTCCGTTGAAGCGCCTGGCAGCGGACGGTTCGGGAGAGCGATTTGGGGGTACTGTGCCAGGTCTTCTCGAGAAATCGCAGTTTATTAGAAGTTAAGTGATTGGTGATATGTTGTTTCATTTACTTGTTAAATTCTACTTGTTTTCTTGGTGAGATAATCAGCCGCTTTGTTTTGGGGTCGTCCCACCATTCTTCTCCGTTTGCCCACCCGCGGTAAGGTGGTTATTTATGAGTTGATTAGTTCGTTTTTCCCTTGTGGTGTAGGAGCGGGTTGTTCGGTAATCATCCTGTCAATCTGCCGTACGTTAATAGCTTCCTCTGTTACGTTTGTCGGATTCGCTGTGTTAACGAATTTGTTGCTTGAAGTGTAACGGTCTAATTCCTGAAATATGTTTTTATCTTGCCCATCATCTTGAGAGGCGATATATGTGTACCGTAGAGCATGTTTGGCCAACCTTGTATAATTTTATGTAAGATTGCATTTCATGGGCTTTTATTTAAATGGTCATTTTAGTATATAAAGTTGCCACTCTTCCACCGCAAGACTTTTCTTAGAAGTTAAAATCAAGTTGCAGCTTTGGTGGAAAGTTAATCTTTTAATTTTAGTGTTTTGTACCATTTCCATCCCTCCTACGGGGTGCATAGTTTGTGTGCTTGTGTGAATTGTTAAAACGTTTACTTAAGGTAATCTGGTGTGTTGGAGATTTGCACCTGTGTAGTCTTTCAGAGGTTGTTGAGAGCGGTCGTGACTACGGCCGTGTCAAAAGGGAGCTGCAAGGTTCTCAGCCCGAAAGCTCATACACTCGAAAATTTGTTTCCTACTGACTCTGAATACGTTGTAACTTGATATTTAGAGGGTGCTTTCTGCTTATAATTTTCAATCTGTTTATTAAAAAGAAGCTTTTATGAATAAAATTCCCATTTGTTAAAAGCAATTTCATTTTGATTTCATCAGTTACTCCTTGGCAACTACTTCCACGCTCACGTAGTGCGATTAAATGTGTTAATGTTCTTGATGAATCACTAATAAATAAAGTAAATTCTTAAGAAAAAGTTTGAAAATAAATTCACGGTTCAACATTCAACTTCATTTTTATTAGTTTCGTTTTTTCATCACTGGAAGAAAGGCAGTATGTGACATCTCGTGTATGTGACTTTAATAAAAATGTATGATTCAGTGTCGTTTTTGTGTAGTTGGTGATAATTATAACAGAGAGTGAAGCCCAGGGTAAATACATGCTGAGAGCTGGCAATATCGACGAAGAAGGGTGAAATATCGATTTAAATCTATTTTACCTCTGTGAAATCTTCTGAAATGCTGAGTGCATCGCAACGACACGAATAGCAGATTGCAGATGAGACATTATTCTGATTAGCCGCCAGTTTATACTTTTGAACAACGGAGTATCTCTCTTTGAGTTGCGAATAGACTTTTGTAGCTTCATATATTGATTTCAATTACTTCTCATTTTTAGGGCTGTGCGATAAGTAAATTTGAAGCTTCGTAACTATTAAGTTCAATAACAGGGTTTCTATGTACGTAAATTAATGTTCCGTTGTGATAACTATCTTACTATTTTTTTTAGACACAGAATATCAAGCTAACAACAAAATTTGTTGATTCACTTGTGGACATTGACACCATTCGTTACGGTATGGAGGTCAATCCATATGGTATCTGTCACCTGACTTCAGCATCGACTGTTACTAGAGCGATGAGCTATCGAGACCCCTGTTTATGGTTCTGCACCTAAAGTGAATGGATAAAATAAAAACTCACTGATTGAAGTAATGGAAAAAAATTTATTGATGCACCTCAGGGTAAACACACATGAACACAAATATTTAACACACATTGCATGAAGGTAGAAAACATCTGACAAAAGCTGTGGAGAGTAGCATTACATTACTTTCTTGACTATGTACATATGGAGACGAATCTCATATTTTTGCAGCACTGAGCTAATCGGAGGGCTGTAAATAGCTGTAATCCCAATTTTTTTTTTTTATACAGTGTGAGGAATATCTGCTTCGTTCCACACGGGACACGACGATGTTAGATAAAATCAGAACATCCTATTCTGGCACGCAAACATGACAAAGGTTCTGACAAAAATATTTACACAGCATGAAGTGATTCCCTAAGTGGACTCGCTGTCGATTGGTTCCTACTAACTAGTAAAATCCTATCACCATAACACAGATTTCCCGTTATTGTAGAAGTCATTATTTCAGATCGGTCCTGAAATCTTAATGAATCGCGGAATAGCAATTTCCTGCAGCCGAATACAAAGTTTATATCATCCTCTAAGTGACTCAGGTACCACGTAGAAATTCGGAAATACATTTTCAAGACTGTCTTATTGTTATTCAGATTTAAAGAATGGAAGGTACAAAAAACAGAACTCTAGCGCAGTTCCTTAATCTTCTTGTACCGTGTCATAAGACCGAAGTCTCGTCAGTATTAGAGCACATACAATTTAGGAGAATTGCTTTACACCGCACGGCAGCGGTTTCATAGCGTTGAAACTTAGTTTTATTTATTTATGTCTGTGAGTTAATTAGGTAAAATTTCTTCGTGAGTCTTCACATTCAGGTTAAATGGCAGCAGAAGTCCATTTGACAGCCTTCCTGTACTAAGTATATCAGATAAGTACAACTGTATTTTAATATAAAGGCCTAAACCGGGCGTTGACGGAATGCTGGATCAGTTCACGAAAGCTGTGTATCACAATCTTAAAACTATGACGTGTATCCTGTGGGCGTACCAATTATTTAGAAGCGTATGGCGAGAATGTCTGGGACTGCATTACGCTGTATGACGTCTCTGGCATAGGTGTTGCTGGTCCACTATGACTTCTATCTCCGTAAAATTATTAATTAATCACTTTACACACAGGTGTCCTTAGTAAAAATACATTTTCCGTGGTAAATTTGTAACTTATCGTTTTAAGTCTTTTTTTCCAACACTCAACCCTGTGAGCCACTTTGTACAGTCACTGTGATGTGAGGTAGCACCTTATTAACCCTGTTAGCCGACGTAGTATGTTTGATAACACCTGTTCTCATTTGCAAACTATTTTAACAAATACCATGTTCTTTAACGGCACTACTACAGTAAGATCCACAAAACAGCGTCTAGGTGACGTGAAACATGGTCAGGACACACAAAAGAACGGCACGTGATCAAAGCACTAGTGCTGTGATGTCATTACATTACAGTCACAAATGTAGTACGTGTGTGTACAAGAATGGTGTATCTCGTCTTGCGCATAGGAATGATACTGACTCAATAAGGTAACTTTTGCATGGTTCATTTATACTGGTTCTTCATCCAATAATAGTGACACCAAACAAAATGTAACAATTCTTCCACAATTTATTATGTCTAGCGATGCACCAAGTGAACATCGACGTACCTGCCAGACAGTGACGGCTAGCACAAGGGCGTAATTCCCTTGGAAATACCGGAAGAGAAATTATGCGTCGTGTAGAGGACACGGATGCTAAACAGCCTCACATCAGGAGGAGGCAGAGTCAGTGCGACTATTGTCAAAAACACGTGTGCTGTAGTTAATTCAGGTTCACTGGCTGAAACGGATTTGGTCCACACCGAATAGTCAGCCTTTCGGGACGCCAAACACCAGCTGTAGACGCACAAGGGCCCTTGAGAGGACTGTTGTCGCTCCCCCAAAAGACGACGGCACAGATAAAACTGACGCAGTTCCGTGTCACTTTGGCAGCTGAAAGTGACGTCCACCTCTCACTGATCTTCCTAGGGTCTTCAGTTACTGTCTCACACAGCTGTCCGCAGCGGTCCCTACGTCTTGCAGCCGTCGCCCGCACCACCGCCAGCACCGACACCGCCGTTCATGAAGGTGGTGACGGTGATGTCATCGGTGTGGTGGGGCTGGGCACCCACGACCTGGCCGCTGAGCTGCCGCAGGCTGCCGAAGTTGGCGAGGGACGTGGTCGTGTCCCAGGTGGACTTGCAGTAGTAGCGCTCCTTGCGGGACGATCCTAGTGAGGTCGTGAAGGTACCGCCGTGCTGCAGGCGGCTGCGGCCAGACGCGCTCGTTGTCGTGGTTGTGCCCCTGACGACAGATGGACGAATAGCTTAGTACCCTGGCATGCTATGGTATCCAGTGGTCGTGCCACAGATGTAGAGCACACACCTTATGTACACACATCAAAAAAAGTTTTGCATCACACCGGTTCCCAGAACTCCTAAAGATATACGTTGACTGTGGATACTGTATCACACAGTCCCCTTCACTGTTCAGAGATATCACTAAACCCGTCCAATGAGCAACGCCTCTTAGACGGAGGGTGTCCAACAGCCAATCAGTTCCAGTCATTCCACCACGAATGAGGTACACGGCTCGTGTTGTCTGTAGTTCAACTATGCCTAGACGGTCAATACCGCGTTTCGATCGCGTCCGCATTGTTACTTTGCACCAAGAAGGACTCTCAACAAGGGAAATGTCCAGGCGTCTCGGAGCGAACCAAAGCGATGTTGTTCGGACATGGAGGAGATACAGAGAGACAGGAACTGTCGATGACATGCCTCACTCAGGCGTCCAAGTGGTACTACTGCAATGGAACACCGCTACCTACGGATTACGGCTCGGAGGAACTCCGGCACCAACACCGCCGTGTTGAATAATGCTTTCCGTGAAGCCACATGTCGTCGTGTTACGACTCAAACTGTGTACAATAGGCTGCACGATGCCCAACTTTACTCCCTTCTTTGCAACCACGACACTATGCAGCGCGGTACAGAAGAGCCCAACAGCATGCTGAATGGCATCACGTTCTCTTCACCGATGAGTGTCGCATATGCCTTCAACCAGATATCCTCGGAGACGTGTTTGAAGGCAACCTGGTCACGTTGAACGCCTTAGACACACTGTCAGCGAGTGCGGCAAGATGGAGGTTTCCTGGTGTTTTGGGATGGCATTATGTGGGGCCGACGTACGTCGCTGGAGGTCATGGAAGGGGCCGTAACGGTTATACGATACGTAAATGCTATCCTCCGACAGATAGTGCAACCATATTGGCAACATGTTGACGGGGCATTCGTTTTCATGGACGAAATTTCGCGCCCCCGTCGTGCACATTTTGTGAATGACTTCCTTCAGGATAACGACATCTCTCGACTAGAGTGGTTAGCATGTTATCCTGACATGACACCTATCGAACATATCTGGGATAGATTGAAAAGGGCTGTTTATGGGGACGACGTGACCCACCAACCACTCTGAGGAATACGCATTGAGGAGTTGGACAATTTGGACCAAAAGTGCCTTGATGAACTTGTGGATAGTATGCCACGACGAATACAGGCATGCATCAATGCAAGAGGACGTTCTACTGGGTACTAGAGGTACCGGTGTGTACAGCAAGCTAGACCACCACCTTTGAAAGTCTCGCTGTGTGGTTTCATAAGCAATAAAAAGGGCGGAATGATATTTATGTTGATTTCTATTCCAATTTTCTGTACAGGTTCCGGAACTGTCGGAACCGAGGTGATGCAAAACATTTTTTTATGTGTTTAGTTTGTGACACTTGCAATTGCGCTTTGAGGTAACCACTGTAATCTGCTCATCGGGTGAGGGGTCATTAGAAGTTAAGTGTGCTTTATAGCTACCTTAACGTCTTGCATTATTCACCAGATGAAGGCAAGTCAAATTTCCTCAGGGGAACTTCCGGGTGGCTCATCACCACACATACGAAAAGAAAACTGTTGGCTTATGCCCAGAGGAGCAGGTTCAGCTGCCTAATTTGTAAGACTTTTTCTAGCATTTGTGCACACTGCTATTTTTCCTTCGTAAAGTGTACGACTTGTGTTAAGTGACTGTATATATATATATATATATATATATATATATATATATATATATATATATATATCTGTGTGTGTGTGTGTGTGTGTGTGTGTGTGTGTAGTGTGGTGTCATGTTTGTGTTGTATCACAATGAGAGAAGCGAGAAGGTGAAACTCAGTGCTGCCATAAAGCCTACTTTTCTCGAATAGCAGCAAGGGGGCCGGCGGACTTAAAAGTCCCGATCTGACAGATGGATCACCACCAACAGTCACATGTGCTCACTCCAAGAGACATTGGGAAAGCTGCCGATAGCGTGTGCCGTACCAGGACAACACCAGCCGCGCACGAACAGTCCGTGCACGTCCTTGCGTAACACCACTGATGTGACGTGGATCAATATATTCTACGAGGCATAACCGTTTGTGTTCACACAAAAAATACGATAGACTAAGGGTGTTTCCCACTTAACAGCAATGAATGCCACGAATCATCTAATAAACGATTACATCCTTGGTGATTTTTGTTCTATCTATCTATCTACATCTATACTCCGCGAGCCACCTTACGGTGTGTGGCGGAGGGTACTTATTGTACCACTATCTGATCCCCCCTTCCCTGTTCCATTCACGAATTGTGCGTGGGAAGAACGACTGCTTGTAAGTCTCCGTATTTGCTCTAATTTCTCGGATCTTTTCGTTGTGATCATTACGCGAGATATATGTGGGCGGTAGTAATATGTTTCCCATCTCTTCCCGGAATGTGCTCTCTCGTAATTTCGATAATAAACCTCTCCGTATTGCGTAACGCCTTTCTTGAAGTGTCCGCCACTGGAGCTTGTTCAGCATCTCCGTAACGCTCTCGCGCTGACTAAATGTCCCCATGACGAATCGCGCTGCTTTTCGCTGAATCATGTCTATCTCTTCTATTAATCCAACCTGGTAAGGGTCCCATACTGATGAGCAATACTCAAGAATCGGACGAACAAGCGTTTTGTAAGCTACTTCTTTCGTCGATGAGTCACATTTTCTTAGAATTCTTCCTATGAATCTCAACCTGGCGCCTGCTTTTCCCACTATTTGTTTTATGTGATCATTCCACTTCAGATCGCTCCGGATAGTAACTCCTAAGTATTTTACGGTCGTTACCGCTTCCAATGATTTACCACCTATGGCATAATCGTACTGGAATGGATTTCTGCCCCTATGTATGCGCATTATATTACATTTATCCACGTTTAGGGAAAGCTGCCAGCTGTCGCACCATGCATTAATCCTCTGCAGGTCCTCCTGGAGTACGTACGAGTCTTCTGATGTTGCTACTTTCTTGTAGACAACCGTGTCATCTGCAAATAGCTTCACGGAGCTACCGATGTTGTCAACTAAGACATTTATGTATATTGTAAACAATAAAGGTCCTATCACGCTTCCCTGCGGTACTCCCGAAATTACCTCTACATCTGCAGATTTTGAACCGTTAAGAATGACATGTTGTGTTCTTTCTTCTAGGAAATCCTGAATCCAATCACAAACCTGGTCCGATATTCCGTAAGCTCGTATTTTTTTCACTAAACGTAAGTGCGGAACCGTATCAAATGTCTTCCTGAAGTCCAGGAATACGGCATCAATCTGCTCGCCAGTGTCTACGGCACTGTGAATTTCTTGGGCAAATAGGGCGAGCTGAGTTTCACATGATCTCTGTTTGCGGAATCCATGTTGGTTATGATGAAGGAGATTTGTATTATCTAAGAACGTCATAATACGAGAACACAAAACATGTTCCATTATTCTACAACAGATTGACGTAAGCGAAATAGGCCTATAATTATTCGCATCTGATTTATGACCCTTCTTGAAAATGGGAACGACCTGCGCTTTCTTCCAGTCGCTAGGTACTTTACGTTCTTCCTGCGATCTACGATAAATTGCTGATAGAAAGGGGGCAAGTTCTTTAGCATAATCACTGTAGAATCTTAAGGGTATCTCGTCTGGTCCGGATGCTTTTCCGCTACTAAGTGATAGCAGTTGTTTTTCAATTCCGATATCGTTTATTTCAATATTTTCCATTTTGGCGTCCGTGCGACGGCTGAAGTCAGGGACCGTGTTACGATTTTCCGCAGTGAAACAGTTTCGGAACACTGAATTCAGTATTTCTGCCTTTCTTCGGTCGTCCTCTGTTTCGGTGCCATCGTGGTCAACGAGTGACTGAATAGGGGATTTAGATCCGCTTACCGATTTTACATATGACCAAAACTTTTTAGGGTTCTTGTTTAGATTGTTTGCCAATGTTTTATGTTCGAATTCGTTGAATGCTTCTCTCATTGCTCTCTTTACGCTCTTTTTCGCTTCGTTCAGCTTTTCCTTATCAGCTATGATTCGACTACTCTTATACCTATGATGAAGCTTTCTTTGTTTCCGTAGTACCTTTCGTACATGATTGTTATACCACGGTGGATCTTTCCCCTCGCTTTGGACCTTAGTCGGTACGAACTTATCTAAGGCGTACTGGACGATGTTTCTGAATTTTTTCCATTTTTGTTCCACATCCTCTTCCTCAGAAATGAACGTTTGATGGTGGTCACTCAGATATTCTGCGATTTGTGCCCTATCACTCTTGTTAAGCAAATATATTTTCCTTCCTTTCTTGGCATTTCTTATTACACTTGTAGTCATTGATGCAACCACTGACTTATGATCACTGATACCCTCTTCTACATTCACGGAGTCGAAAAGTTCCGGTCTATTTGTTGCTATGAGGTCTAAAACGTTAGCTTCACGAGTTGGTTCTCTATCTGCTCGAAGTAATTCTCGGACAAGGCAGTCAGGATAATGTCACAAGAGTCTCTGTCCCTGGCTCCAGTTCTGATTGTGTGACTATCCCATTCTATACCTGGTAGATTGAAGTCTCCCCCTATTACAATAGTATGATCACGAAACTTCTTCACGACGTTCTGCAGATTCTCTCTGAGGCGCTCAACTACTACGGTTGCTGATGCAGGTGGTCTATAGAAGCATCCGACTATCATATCTGACCCACCTTTGATACTTAACTTAACCCAGATTATTTCACATTCGCATTCGCTAATAACTTCACTGGATATTATTGAATTCTTTACTGCTATAAATACTCCTCCACCATTGGCATATTAGGCCGTGTTTTAAGGTATGTTTAAGAAAAAATGGTTTAAATGGCTCTGAGCACTATGGAACTTAACATCTTAGGTCATCAGTCCTTTAGAACTTAGAACTACTTAAACCTAACTAACCTAAGGACATCACACACATCCATGCCCGAGGCAGGATTTGAACCTGACACCGTAGCGGTCTCTAGGTTCCAGACAGTAGCGCCTAGAATTGCTCGGCCACCCCTAACGGCAAGGCATGTTTCTGTGCTGAAACTTTCGCCTCCTGAAGCTGAAAACATAATCAGTAGCTATTACATTGCAGTTACTATTTTCAAACTTAAATAAGCTCAGAAAGCGGAATCCGCACATATTAGAAAACCGGATGTACGTGTATGTGTGCATATGTATGTATCTTGCACATCTCCTCGCAAGCCACTGGACCGATTTCATCGAAACTTGATTCACATATCACTTACTGTCTGGAAAAAACCAGTCGCAAATCAAATATGAAAAAGCAGGCGGTGAAAAAGCAGTGTACCCCAAGACGTGCGAATGAACAGTTAGTGACTTGCAATAAACTTTACACATACGAGACTTCTTACTGCTGGTAACCGCCGCAAAATGATAAAAGGAGAAAAGTTTATCGCTTATTTCGTTTTCACTGTTTATGCAGTAAATTTGCAGCATAAAACATGACGTTTTAATTCATTACTGCTTTAGTATTAACTGTCACAACACATTTTGTACACAATATTAGCATACACCACTGACTGTACTAGCGAAATTTTAGTACTTCACAACACATAGTTTAGAATATTTGATGTCATAAACACTAGCTGGTAACCGCCGCAAAATGATAAAAGGAGAAAAGTTTATCGCTTATTTCGTTTTCACTGTTTATGCAGTAAATTTGCAGCACAAAACATGACGTTTTAATTCATTACTGCTAGTGTCTCTCTGCTAGCAGAGGGGAAGCAGAACAGCTTGAGTCATTAAAGAGTGCGGAAGTGTCTGTTGGGCGCTCCTGCAGGCGTGGTGTGCAGCTTTGATCGCGCCAGTTTGGGTGCTACTTTGCTACTTTGTTAAACATAAAACATGACGTTTTAATTCATTACTGCTTTAGTATTAACTGTCACAACACATTTTGTACACAATATTAACATACACCACTGACTGTACTAGCGAAATTTTAGTACTTCACAACACATAGTTTAGAATATTTGATGTCATAAACACTAGCTGGTAACCGCCGCAAAATGATAAAAGGAGAAAAGTTTTTCGCTTATTTCGTTTTCACTGTTTATGCAGTAAATTTGCAGCATAAAACATGACGTTTAAATTCATTACTGCTAGTGTCTCTCTGCTAGCAGAGGGGAAGCAGAACAGCTTGAGTCATTAAAGAGTGCGGAAGTGTCTGTTGGGCGCTCCTGCAGGCGTGGTGTGCAGCTTTGATCGCGCCAGTTTGGGTGCTACTTTGCTACTTTGTTAACCCGCGAGTATTGAGAGAACGGTAGGAGTGAACAGGCGGAGTAAGCCGCATTTCTAACTACTGCCAGTCCAACATTTATCCGTGGCTCTGGAGACGGCTTGTGGTTCTCAATAAGCAGCAGCAACAGCGGCAGCTCAGAATTGTCGTCGGCAACTTTTTTCGTTGTCCGCACAGCTATAACAACGTAAGACTGTTAACTAACAAGGTGTGATTAAGATTGTACAGGTATTACTTCTGCTAACTTTCTTGAATAATGACCTGCAATAGTTGAAACTTGTAGGGCACCTGTGTCGTCATTTTCCTCATACATTATTACCAAGAAGAGTCTCTTTCCTTTCCATGCAATCACCAGTGTCGTAAAATTATGAAAATTGATCAACTATTTAGTGGCAGTTTCGTTTGTTTGCTAATGACGAGCTTCATTCTAAATTTTACTGCCTTAGTAACTGTTCATTCTGGTGTTGCATGGCAGAGGCTTAAAGAATTTGCAATTTTAAGTATTAACTTCACTCACTTAAAGTAACGTAAAATGTCACGGGCAAAACTAAAAACTAAAGATACAGCACAAGTCAAGAAAGCGCAATTTCATTTATTCAGTATTTAGCTTCGCGAGTGACTTCTGCCAGCTTGTTAAGTGACGTATTTACTTAAATACAATTCAATCTTTCAATAATTAATAGTAAATTACTACTGTTTTCCAAATTTTGCACTAAGTTACGCTGAGGATTCTAAAAATAACTTTTTTTTACTTAAAAAGGTGTCACAATCAGTCATTTATATAACCAGCAACTTCATTTAACTTTGCTTTCAAAACTTAGTATTTCAAATTAGGTAACTGCGAACTCAAGTGGTTCAAATTCAAGTGGCTCTGAACACTATGGGACTTAACGTCTGAGGTCATCAGTCCCCTAGAACTTAGAACTACTTAAACCTAACTAACCTAAGGACATCACACACATCCACGCCCGAGGCAGGATTCGAACCTGCGACCGTCGCGAACTGCGAACTCAGTGCTATCTGATCCATTTATTTTATTGTGACCTATTGTATTGTGGAAAAGCACGACAACCTTCTGTTGTCACACCAGTAATTATTTGCTTCATTTCCTTTGCCATTACCTTTCTTAGGATTCTGGATATTCATTGCCCTAGTGGGGTGGTGACCGTTTAATTATCCGTTTTCTTTACTAATTAGTATTTTTGTATTTAATATTACGTGGTACCCTGTTTCCTCAGTGTGGTTCGTGAGTGTTGCACTAAATTCCACCCATTTCAAAATTACACTGAACCACAAAAGAAACTGTTCTAAGCATGCGTATTCAAGTACAGAGATGTTTTAACAGATAGAATACTACGCTGCACGTATGTAAGATAACAAGCGTCTGGTGCAGTTGTTAGATCAGTTACTGCTGCTACAATGGCGGGTTATCGAGATTTAAGTGAGTTTGAACGTAGTCAGCGTACGAGCGATGGTACACAGCATCTTCGGGATAGCGATGAAGTGGGGATTTTCCCGTACGACCATTTCACGAGTGAACCGTGAATATAAGGAACCCGGTAATACATCAAATCTCGGACATCGCTGCTGCCGGAATAAGATCCTGCAAGAACGGGACCAACGACGACTGACAGCAATGCAACCATTCCGCAAGTTGCAGCAGGTTTCAATGGTGGGCCATCAACAAGTAGCGTGCGAACCATTCAACGAAACATCATCGTTATGGGCTTTCGGAGCCGAAGACCCACTCGTGTATCCTTGATGACTGCACGAAACAAAGCTCTACGCCTAGCCTGGGTCCTTCAACACCAATACTGTACTGTTGAACACCGGAAACATGTTGCCTCCCTTGCAACGTGCTGTTCAGAAGAGATCTTCACCCCCTCGACTTTTACGGGTTTATGAACAGCCCTGCAGGATTCATGGTGTCGATTCTCTCCAGCACTGCTTCAGACATTAGTCGAGTCCATGCCACGTTGTGTTGCGGGGGCGTTACACGATATTAAGCAGGTGTACGAGATTCCTTGGCTCTTCAGTGTCTCTAAGCATGATCATTGCCTGCACAACGTCACAAGTTTCTCCATGTACACCATAGTCAGCTGAAGTCACTCACTGATGATACAGACCCGCAGGGCTACCAAATTGCAGATATTTTGTTTGCTACGTATCAAGAGCGGGCTTAACATTCATGGTATCTTTACGCTACCCCTGGGACCGTCAACACCGACATTGGACTGTTGATGAATGGAAACATGTTGCGTGCTCGGACGAGTCTCGTTTCAGATTGTATCGAGTGGATGGACGCTTACGGGTATGGAGACCTTATGAATGCATGGACGTTGCATGTCAGTAGGACTGTTCAAGCTAGTGGAGGCTCTATAATGACGAGGAGCGTGTGCAGTTAGAGTGATCTGGAACCCCTGATACCTGTAGATACGACTCTGACAGGTGACACGAACGTAAACATCCCGTCTGATCAGTTGCATCCATTCATGTCCATTCTGCATTCCGACGGACTTGGGCAATTCCAGCAGGACAATGCGATACTCCACGCGTCCCGAATTACTACAGAATGGCTCCAGGAACACTCTTCTGAGTTTAAATTCGTCCTCTGGCCACCTAACTCCCAGACGTGAATATTATTGAGCGTATCTCGGATGCTTTGGAACGTGCTATTCAGAAGAGATCTCCGACCCGTCTTACTCTTACGGATTCAGGGACAGCTCTGTGGGATTCCTGGTGTCCGTTTCCTCCAGAAATACTTGGTCATTAGTCGAGTCCATACCACGTCACGTTGCGGCACTTTTGCGTGCTCACGGAGGCCCTTCACAATATTAGGCTGGTGTACCAGTTCCTTAGGTTCTTTAGTGTAATATATAATATATTATTTTAATATAGTTGTCAAAAATTCTCTGTATTCAAAATACTGGTTTTGAGCTGCTGCAGCACCCATCATTCAGTCTTGATAGGGATACAAGTGATTTTTACCTTTCTGATGCCATGAAAGTATACCTGCGTTTTTGCCCTATTGTGAGGTAGTGGAGGGGGAGCAACACTGGATGTGCACAATGCCCCAAGACATTTACTAGAACGGAATAGGAACGGTTGCAAGTAGGGGGACCATATGCGTAGCGATTAAGGGAAACTATGTAGAGATATGTCGTGAAAGACCCTCGGCAGAATTTGGCAGGAAATGGCAGGGGCCCGTAGCAAGCGTAAGAATACAGGCGGTCTGTAAAGCGTGTTCGCAAGGCATTAGTTGCAGCAGAGTGCCCGCAAAAGTCAGAAATACGATTTAGAAACTCGGTCCCGTACACAATTCTTATTTGCCCAAAAATGGCTCTGAGCCCTATGGGACTTGACTTCTGAGGTCATCAGTCCCCTAGAACTTAGAACTAGTTAACCCAAACTAACCTAAGGACATCACACACATCCCTGTCCGAGGCAGGAGACGTACCTGCGACCGTAGCAGTCGCGCGGTTCCAGACTGAAGCACCTAGGACCGATCGGCCACCGCGGCCGGCTTCTCATTTGTCACATTCGCTTAACCAATACAGTTTCTAGAAAACAGTATCTTTCAAAGTTCCTTAATTTTCTTTTTTTTGCATTTTCATTATGACGTTACTGACAAGTCACGATCTTAGTAGCAACCTGTAACATTAATTCTACATCAGCTGCTCCGTACTTTTAATAAGGTCCCTAAACAATTGAGCCGCTTACGACAGTAGGTTGCCTTGGCATTTCTATAACATTAGCACTGCGATTTTCCAGCACACTTCCAACAAGTCTGTCCTCCGACCACGACCCAAGTACTTCTTTCATATGTTCGGTCTGTTTCATATTGCTCGAACCTGTTTCGGCCAGAGTACTACAATATTTATAAATGATAATTACTATTGTCACCATTTTCTAAGACTGTAATACTGACTACGTAAGATGATTTCATTTTAAAAAAATAACTTGTTGCACAATGAGGTGCAAGTTATATCTTGTGAAGCTAATGTCGGAACATCTTCACCCTCACATAGTCCACCCACTACGCATACACTTGGTACTTCGTACCATGCATCTGTGACAGTAAAACTGAGATGTACGTTCTTAAATATCTCTTGAAAATGCCTTTTCCGAGTTGTAGGTAGGTCCCACAATTTACCGGGAATTACTTCATTACTCACTTCGTAGTAAATAATCAAATGATTGACAACATAACATGACGGTCAGTACTTAATGACTACTACACTGCTGTGGTTACTACATACTATTATTATTATTATTATTATTACTGGTACACCTCCCCAGGTGGCACCACCTTAACAAAGCACTGTCCGTGGGTGTGGAGAGGTTTGCTTGCTCCGATGATTCTGGGGTCAATGTCAGCGGTAGTTTAGCTGCTGATATGGTCACCCTTGCTGAACAGGCCCTGGCTGAGGAGCCAGACGAAGAGGGTCCTGCAACGACCTGTCATTCCTTTACCTTCCCTGTCCTTTCCTTAAACGCAAGAGCGGATGGTTGAATTGAGTAACTCAGAATCTCTTGCTATCCTTAGTTATTCCATTCCCATCTCCTTCATCAGAGGATAGGAAAAACTCTGACGCGTGATGAAGTCGATCTCCCTTGGGGAAGGAAGCACTGGTGACAAATCAAATTCTGGTCCTCCGAACTGAGGGTTGTGCGATGGACCAGTCCCCCGCCCCCCCCCCTCCATCCATAGAAAACGACAGCCAACTAAAGAACCTAATAATATGCCTCGGCTTTCGGATAGTTTTAAAGGAATTCCACAATTCCACAATGGTAGTGAAAATGGACCTTGCACAGGGCATCCAAACAACAAGAAGATCTAATGGATATAAGACATAAAATGTAGCATTACTGTCGCAATCAAAATAAAGGTACTGTTTGTGAATATCTGCTAGAGTTCATGCGTTATTTTAGTAAAAAGGGTGAGCGTATGAGTATCTATCATTCTAAACTCACAGTCGTCAAACTATGTAACTTCGTGAAAAGCAGTTCATGAAACGTTCATAAAGGTCAGTCTAAGAACTAAATCCATCAATATAGTGATAGTGGGACTGTATGAAACTATTGAAGTAAAAGAAGATTTACAATAGGTGCTGATAGAGACTACAGAAGCCGTACCAGGTGGCCAAGAAGTGATACTGGAACAAGATTTCAATAGCAGAATAGGGAAAGAGAGGAATAGCAAGGCTATTGGAACGTATGGGGAGGATGTTAAGAATAAGACTGGTGGATTTATTGGAGCAGTATGAATTATGAATAGAAAACACATTCTTTGCTCACAAAGATATACATAAATTTATATGGTATAACTATAAAAGATCGTTGAAATCAGTTACTATCTAATCTTGAGTCAAAATGCCAATCTAAAAAATTCTAGATGTCAGAATTAAAAGAGGGGTGGATTGTGGGAGTGACCATCGTTTGGTGGAATGTAAAATTTATATTCTCTATACTTTCCGAAGTAGTGGCGAAGAGAAGAGGAGGCCACATGTTGACCTGCCTGAGAGCATAAGGTATAACTTGCACAGCTTAAAAGTACATATACCACTAGCGATTGGAGTATTAACTGCGGAGCCCAGAGAGAACATTATAAGAGGAATATGAGTATATAAAGCACATAAATGAAGCAGCGAAAGAAGCCCTTTGAGAATATGAGGAGATGATGATATCAGTTTGGTGCAATGCAGAAATTGCAGATATGATTCTAAGGACAAAAAAAATAAGCTTATTTGACGTTCCTGAATATAAATGGCAGTCATAGTACATATACGGCACTAAATTGAGAAGTATTAAAAGGAATGAATAGGGCCTGGTAAGAAAGATGTGAATATATGGAGACGGTGACTGGTGGGGCTCGCAGTGCTGAAGCATGGAGAACAATCACGTCAATGGGAATGTTAACTAGTGATCAGTATCTTATGGATTTATTCAATAGGACGAGTAAGTCGTTCAGACGTAAAAGTTCTTCGGCAAGCTGTTAGGGCTCTAAGATGAAACAGGCTCCAGGATACGGATCAAAATATCCAGCGCTGGCGAAGCTTGGACCATCGAAATTGTTGGAGATGCTAAGGTGGCTGTGTGAAAGAGTACTAAATGGAAACTGGAAAACCTGTTATATATACCAGTGCATAAGAAAGAGTTACGTAATTACAGAAATAATTGTAGTGGACTGGCACTGATCCCTTTCGTTGGTAGACTAGTCGAAGGCACTGAAAGATACGGTACATAAAGAAACAACTAAAAAGCAGCAAGAGGAGGAAGCTGGATTCCAGACAGGAAAATCAGTAATGGACAACGTCTTCACAATGGAACTAATATTTAAAAAACTCACAAACCCGGACTAGAGACGCGTGTTGCATTGACTGACCTCCAGAATGCGTATGCACCCACCAAGAAACTGCCGGAAAAGTTGAAATTGTTAAAGTTTGATCAAAGCTTGCTAAAGTCCGTTATGAAATTATGTGAAACTTACACAGCGAGAGTAAGGGTTTGGAACAGTTGGGCAGAAGAATCCGGAGTGAATAAAGGTCTGCAGCAGGGATGAGGGCTGTCACCGACCTTCTTTAGGCTGTATCTAGGAGCAGTCGCACAGTCTTGGCATAGAAAATATCAGGTTATGGTAGTGACAGTAGAGGGCAGCAAAATATTTAGTCTGTATTTTGCAGATGATCAGATTGTATTAACAGAAGCTGAACATGATCTGAGCTGTGTGATACGGAAGATTGAAGAGGAGTACAGTAAGGATAGCCTAAAAATGAACATGAAAGGAATGAGTACTTGGCTGTTTGAACGGAAAACGTAAATAATTTGGAGATAGATGGAGAAGTAATGGTAGGTATGGAAAACGCAAAGTATCTTGGGATATTATTGAATAAACAGGGCACAAGTAATGATGAAATCAGTAGTAGGATTAATAAAGGATGAGCTGTGACAAGGGCAATAAATTCTGTTCTATTGAACAAAAGGATAAGAACAACGAAAAATGGAATATATAAGACTATGGTACAGAGGGTAGTTTTGTATGGAGCAGAAGCATGGGACGTTAACAAAAGAATAAGAATAAACTGCTTGCCTCTGGGATGGATTACTTAAGACTAAGCTCAAGCTGTACAGGGGTGGATAAAATAAAAAATGGTGTAACCCGATAAAGGATGAAAATGGATAGGGATATCTGTGACGACATCCAACAAGAATAGCTGATATCGTTTGGCAATGCGAATGGGGTGAATTAAAACAGAATACCAAATTGGATACTACGATAAATACCATCCTAGCGAAGAAAAGGGGGCGCCCACTATGCAACTGCCAAAATGATGTAGAGGAGGCAAGGGAAGACAGGAGTATGAACGTCTAGGAAAGCCTAGACAGAAGAAGGTGGTGACTGGTGGCGGAGAAGCGGCTCCAGCGGTGCATAATCCGCAAAAAAAATTTTACTGCCACAATGCATTTGCAACCTGAAATTTCCGTCAGTCCAGAAATAAAGAATCAAGCAATCAAGTGATTCACAAGAGGGGTGAGTGCACATCATTCCACTTGGATGATTTTAAGCTGAGGTGTTGGGTGTGGGTGAACTAAGCGTCGCTAAGGAGAGTAGCGGCGCAGAAGACACATGTTTTGTAACAAATGTCTACCCTCATAATTGGTAGCTAGCTTTCTTTTGCGAGAAGGAGTTGTAGGTAGCACTCGTTAAGCACTCAGAATTGCTTCATTTTTCCGTAGTTAGAAATCAATTGTCTCATTGACTCATCATTTCATGGTTTAATAAAAGACCTACAAAAACTTAATATTTGTATGTCGCCGGCCGAAGTGGCCGTGCGGCTAAAGGCGCTGCAGTCTGGAACCGCAAGACCGCTACGGTCGCAGGTTCGAATCCTGCCTCGGGCATGGATGTTTGTGATGTCCTTAGGTTAGTTAGGTTTAACTAGTTCTAAGTTTTAGGGGACTAATGACCTCAGCAGTTGAGTCCCATAGTGCTCAGAGCCATTTGAACCATTTGTATGTCATCATTTTAAAAATAAAAACGTTCAACGAAAATCCGTTCTCATTCTAAAGTTTAGTTTAGTTACGTGCTAACGTTTATGGCAGGGCGCGGGGAGTGCACTAACTAATATCTAAATCTCATTGTACTTAGTGCTAATGGTCTTGGAAAAGCTGGTAACCAATGATCCAGATATTTAAACAACCTGGGAATAATATTCTGTTAAATGGGAATACTGGTAAAATATGCGTAAGTGTAACTACGCTAACGGGAAATGAAAGTGGTACACCAAAACACCTTGACCGAATGCTATGAAACCGATTCTCCAGTATTTAGATGCCTGCAAGATATGTGCTTGTGCCAAGTTACTGCTCAGTACAGAAGCTATCCATTTGTCTAGGTGTACGTTCATGGCGACTATACAGTGTGCCAGATGTTATTAGAACTCTTCACATGGAGTGTTGTTATAGCACAGATTGGTAAGGGGCAGAGATTAGAAAAAATCTTGAAACTCATTCACATAAATAAAGATAAACTTAAGTCATTCGTAAGACAGAGATAGAAGCAGGCCAGTATGTCATAAGCGGGTCAGGTTTTCTACACATTACAGCACTGTCAGTCGGGTGAGGATATGCTTTCAGAAGAAGGAGATTGTGACAGGAAACCAAAGAAAGCTAGAGAAACATATTCATTAGCTCGTAAGACATATTGCAAGAAACTCTACCTCTTTCAGAAGAGCACATAGCAAGAAACAGATACAAGAGTTAACAGTTTGTTAAGTTAATGTACCAGAATAAGGAGGAAACATGCGGTAATCACAAACTGAACCTCACTTTATAGCCTCACACCGACTTTCTACTGATTACAGTATTGTAATCATGGACTGAAGTGGTATTACTGATAATGCCATTGATCCCAATTATCAACTCACGACAGGGGCCAGCTCTCCATCTCCTGTCATGAGTTGATAATTGGGATCAATGGCATTATCAGTAATACCACTTCAGTCCATGATTACAATACTGTAATGAACTTACGTCTTTCATGCTCTGTGAACCAGCCGAAGACGCTCTCCACGTGATGGCCTTTACCTAAGGAACTTCCTGCTTCTCACTGCCTACCATCTACTGATAGAAAAATTGACTGTCTTCTGACATCACATTGCAGGTTACTGCTAGCACTGAACTTCAACGTGAAAACCACAAACACAACCTCTGGGTGTCCTCATTCGCGTTCAATACACAGATGCCTTCAGGTGCTAAATCCTACTTGGGGTTCACAAGAAATCAACTGACCACATGATTACCGACACCACATATGTTACATATGTGTCATTAAGGGTCATCGTAGAATTCAGAGTGAGACTGAAGACTCTCAAGCAGCCAGCCTGAGTACATTTTGCGTTGGGTTAATGGCCATGCCTACTCGCCAGCAATTTGCCCTGGCACGGGATCGCTAAACCTCACCAGCGCGTGCAGTCTTGTAGCTGACTGGGCAGATACCAGCTAGAATTCAACATCCAGCTGAATGTGCAACATCCAAAGCTGGAGAAGAAGAACGACGATTTGTAAACATTGGCAATGAATGATTGAAATATAATCTTATACTAACTGTAGTTGACACTTCACGGTTTCCCAAAAGCTATCCTGACTTCACACAGAGGTGTCTCCATTGAGCCCTTTGTAGTATACAATACTACCCGCTCAGAGGACGTGCGTGGGTTAGTCGTTATCTTTTGGAGTCTCTTAAAGGTCGAAACATGGGCATGAGGGACATAGGAGCATCATAAAGGCAGATCGCACAGAAACTAACTGTGGGGCAATGAGTGCAGAATGAGTCGTGTCGTGAGGGACTACGGACGACAGTGTGGCAAAGAAAGTAGGCAAAGACACTTCTGTAAAGACTACATCATGAAGATAATTCGACTGGCTCTCACGAACAGACAGCAACAGCTGAACCCCAGGTATAAATTACAGGAAGAATGTAACCACGAACCATCGAGGTTTACTGAAAGCTGAGTTGAGATCTCGACTTGGTATGCTTTGTTTAGCGTCATCAAAATACTATATACAATGAAGACTTGCATGACGAAAACGATATTTAAGTTTGACACTGAGCGGCATTCTATTATGTTCGGTATTGAGTTTCGCTTCAGTTTGTGGATTTCACACCGACGCCATCGTCTCACTAGAAAACCTGGTGAAAGGTCACAGGAATCAGCATTTGTCAAGATGTATACTTCCCAAACTTTTGGAATCGTATTGCTAACACATTCTGTGGTTTATGTAGCTTTCATCATGTTGTAGCAAGGAAAATTGCACTGATAATGCTGTAACTCCAGCGGAAGATGTCTGGCTAGAAAGAATAAAAATTGGGTTTGCTCAAGAGAGATTTGTAGGGAAATGCAGACACAAGAGTTAACTTCAACCTCAAGATGAGTAAAGAACAGGATTCCGTAGTTGTTGAACGCTCGCTAGTACACTCCTGTAAATTGAAATAAGAACACCGTGAATTCATTGTCCCAGGAAGGGGAAACTTTATTGACACATTCCTGGGGTCAGATACATCACATGATCACACTGACAGAACCACAGGCACATAGACACAGGCAACAGAGCATGCACAATGTCGGCACTAGTACAGTGTATATCCACCTTTCGCAGCAATGCAGGCTGCTATTCTCCCATGGAGACGATCGTAGAGATGCTGGATGTAGTCCTGTGGAACGGCTTGCCATGCCATTTCCACCTGGCGCCTCAGTTGGACCAGCGTTCGTGCTGGACGTGCAGACCGCGTGAGACGACGCTTCATCCAGTCCCAAACATGCTCAATGGGGGACAGATCCGGAGATCTTGCTGGCCAGGGTAGTTGACTTACACCTTCTAGAGCACGTTGGGTGGCACGGGATATATGCGGACGTGCATTGTCCTGTTGGAACAGCAAGTTCCCTTGCCGGTCTAGGAATGGTAGAACGATGGGTTCAATGACGGTTTGGATGTACCGTGCACTATTCAATGTCCCCTCGACGATCACCAGTGGTGTACGGCCAGTGTAGGAGATCGCTCCCCACACCATGATGCCGGTTGTTGGCCCTGTGTGCCCCGGTCGTATGCAGTCCTGATTGTGGCGCTCACCTGCACGGCGCCAAACACGCATACGACCATCATTGGCACCAAGGCAGAAGCGACTCTCATCGCTGAAGACGACACGTCTCCATTCGTCCCTCCATTCACGCCTATCGCGACACCACTGGAGGCGGGCTGCACGATGTTGGGGCGTGAGCGGAAGACGGCCTAACGGTGTGTGGGACCGTAGCCCAGCTTCATGGAGACGGTTGCGAATGGTCCTCGCCGATACCCCAGGAGCAACAGTGTCCCTAATTTGCTGGGAAGTGGCGGTGCGGTCCCCTACGGCACTGCATAGGATCCTACGGTCTTGGCGTGCATCCGTGCGTCGCTGCGGTCCGGTCCCAGGTCGACGGGAACGTGCACCTTCCGCCGACCACTGGCGACAACATCGATGTACTGTGGAGACCTCACGCCCCACGTGTTGAGCAATTCGGTGGTACGTCCACCCGGCCTCCCGCATGCCCACTATACGCCCTCGCTCAAAGTCCGTCAACTGCACATACGGTTCACGTCCACGCTGTCGCGGCATGCTACCAGTGTTAAAGACTGCGATGGAGCTCCGTATGCCACGGCAAACTGGCTGACACTGACGGCGGCGGTGCACAAATGCTGCGCAGCTAACGCCATTCGACGGCCAACACCGCGGTTCCTGGTGTGTCCGCTGTGCCGTGCGTGTGATCATTGCTTGTACAGCCCTCTCGCAGTGTCCGGAGCAAGTATGGTGGGTCTGACACACCGGTGTCAATGTGTTCTTTTTTTCCATTTCCAGGAGTGTATGTTGTAAGAATGGTAAAACCTATTCTACATTACATCTACAGTACTTTATTGATCTGTGTACTAATGTGGATATTATTGCAGGATAAAAGAAACTGTAATTCACACGACAAACGCATTGATGAATATGGAGATTCTTTCTGACCTGTCCAGCACCTTAATTTGTCACTCACTGAGCAGGTCTCAAATGGGATGGGAGGAGGTGTAAGAGGGGCGTTCAGTAAGTAATGCAGCACTTTTTTTTCTCTTCTAGTTTCGGTCGAAAAAATGCAGAATTTTTCAGGGACGTCGTGGAATATTCCCGCTTGAACTTCTGCAGTTTCATGAAGTTTCGAAACATGGCGGCGCTATACGTATCCTTCAAAATGCCGTCTGTAGCGCAGGTGCGTTCCGATCAGCAAGCTGTCTTTGAGTTTCTTTTGGCAGTCAGCCAGTGCATACCAGATTTTCACAGACGCTTGTAGAATGTCTAGGGAAACCTGACATTCAACAAAAGCAGTGTGATTCGTTGGACGAGGCGTCTCTCATAATCGCAACAAGCTCCGCTAAGCTGTCCTACCCCCCGCGTACAGGCCGGCTGCACATGGCTGTGACACTAATTTGATCACAATCAAACACCTCGCTGCCCAACTGGACCCGAGAGGTACGCACAAAACTTCATTGGATTGTTCTTCTTCATCCGCCCTACAGCCTGTTTCTCGCACCTTCCGATTTCCGTCTGTTTTGTCCAATGAAGCAATACATCGACAATGGTACTGTGTGGGCGTACAATCTCTCCCAGTAAGGTGGCGTAAGGCCACCGCATTGAACGGATATTGTGTTGAAAAATACGTTTTGTAGCAAAAATAATGGGAAATAATATGGTGTATTGGAATCCTAGATAAAACCTAACTGCTTTCAGGAAAGAAAGAGATGTGTTCCATTACTTATCAACGCGCCTCGTACTTTTGCTCCAGCCTGCAATCTTCATCACATGACACAGAATTTGGACGTGGAAAGGTGTGGAATTCCTTAAGATGACATGTCACTACGAATATAAGAGTGTATATGTGTCCAGGAGGGTCACGCCTAATAGAGTCGTTGATGATTGACATCATATCCGAAAGTAATGAACGTTAAATAATTTAATGCCCATTGCGTGATAAACATCGGCAGTGTTTCATGGCGTAACACTTTTCGTTTCCCTCGGTGGAATCTCTTGCTAATTTGAAAACATTACTTGGAATGCCTTAGAAGCATCTTTCCTTTAATAATGATACCGGGATCGGAGCACGTTGTGCCTAAGGAAGATTAATCGAAGACGAAAGCATGCTTCCTATCTCAAGCTTGTTTGGTGTGTCCTCGATTATACTAAATATACACGCAACAGAATAGCCAGACGAGGGACCACGAAGACCGTACCTGCGGTGGTAGTAGCCGGAGAGCCCGATGCTCCTGCTGGCGCTTCCCCCACTTGCCGGGGCGCGGCGCCACCGGCACATGAGGTAGCGGCGGAAGTGCTTCCGGAAGGCTCCCGACACGCAGTACAGAGCCACCGGGTTCACGCACGAGTTGGCGAACGACAAGCAGAAGCCCAGGATGCGCAGCGTGTGCCACCAGTCGTTGTACTTTTTGTCCGCGTCCTCCGTCATGTAGAACCTGGAAAGATAGAGCAACTAATGAGTTTCTTCCATAAGGTACCAGTTCCCTTGTAAATTCATGATGTCGGTAGGACTGATGAATGATTTACGGCAACACAATAGTGAATGGTTGCTGTAAATATGTCCTCACTAACTCACACGTATGTTTTTACAAACAATATTCAACGACTGATTTTCCACAATTTTTAAAAACATGCTAAAATCGTGACAACGCGAAAATGTTCGCTGCTTACTTTACATAGTCAACTACTAGTTCTATTCACAAGTTTGAAAAAGAAAGTTTCCGTCCTGAAGCTAAGAACATTTAGCGTAAATCTCTTGTGTATGAATCATCCTTAAATTTTGAAGAACATACCGCTATGTAATATATAAGAAACTATCAGCCTCGATTGCGGTAATGAAACCAACCTTTACCTATTCTTCAGCCCAAGCAATTGAGCCTTATTCAGAAGATAAACCTGATTCTAAAATATGTCTACGAGGGCATGGTCTAGAAATAAAACTGAAACAGCCTGAACAGGGGTAGTCAATTTTAAAGGCTGTTTTAGTTTTATTTCTAGACCATGCCCTCGTAGACATATTATAGAATCAGGTATATCTTCTGAAGAAGGCTGAATTACTTGGGCAGAAACCAAGGTAAAGGTTGGCTTCATTACCGCAATCGAGGCTGATAGTTTCTTACGTATTAGATTATCACGATTGCTGACTGGGCTGATGTTGAAAGTACTAAAATACCGCTATGTAAATGATAAAGCGTTAAAATATCTGTACACTAAGGTAACAAAATTCATGGGGCATCTACTAATATCGTGTCGGACTTCCTTTAGCCCGGAATGGCCGGCCGGAGTGGTCGTGTGGTTCTAGGCGCTACAGTCTGGAGCTAAGGTCGCAGGTTCGAATCCTGCCTCGGACAAGGATGTGTGTGATGTCCTTAGGTTACTTAGGTTTAATTAGTTCTAAGTTCTAGGCGACTGATGACCTCAGAAGTTAAGTCGCATAGTGCTCAGAGCCATTTGAACCATTTAGCCCGGAATAATGCAGAAACTCTACGTTGCATAGTTTCAGCAAGTCCCCCGTAGAAATATGACACGGTGCTTCTAAAGCTGTCTGTAACTGCGAAAGTGTTACCGGTGCAGGATTCTGTGCACGAAGTGACCTCTCGGTGAAATAAAGTTCTACGATATACATGTCAGGCGATTTGGGTGACCAACTTATTCGCTCGAACCATCCAGAATGTTCTTCGAACCACTCGCGATTAATTGTGGCCCGGTGACATGGCGTATTTTCATCCATGCTCTCCAAGTCAACGATCCGATCAGTTGCACCAGCGGACCCAGTTCATTGCATTATGGAGCTACCACCAGCTTGCACAGTGCCATGTTGACAATTTGGTTCTATGGTTTCTTCGGGTCTGAACCACATTCGATGCATACTATCAGCTCTTACCAACTGAAATTGGGACTCATCTCACCAGGCCACGAGTTTTCAGTCATCTAGGATCGAAGCGATGTGTTGACGATCTAGGAGAGGCGCTGCAGTAAAGTTACTTGCGTCGGTAGTTTGCTGCCATATCCCATTCACGTCAAAATTCACCACGCTGCCCTAACGGACATGTTCGGCGTACGGCCCACATTGATTTCAGCAGTTATTTCACGCAATATTCTCGGCACACTCTTGACACTGTTTATATCGGAACATTGAATTCCATAACGATTTCCAATATGGAATGTTCCGTGCGTCTAGCTCCAACTATTGTACCATTCACTGTTGAAAGTCTGTTAACTCCCGTCATGCGGCCACAATCACGTCGGAAATATTTTCAAATAAATCACCTGAGTACAAATGACAGCTCCGCCTATGCACTGTGCCCTTTTATTACTTGTATATGCGATACTACCGCCATCTGTACATATACATATTGCTATCTTACGGATTTTGTCACCTGAGTGTGTATCACATGCACATGAAAAAAGAGCTATCAAGATCCACCACAGGAACATAGAACACCCTCATGGGAAACGGCATTTGCCTGATGTCAGACAGGTGCAGTGGGTGTCGTAGCTAGCGCCACAGAACAATATTTAAACATCAGGTTCGAAATGATGGAAAGGCGCGAGATTTTGTTAAGTGCTTACAACAGATGTAAATCCATGCCAGAACGAAATGTAACTGTTGGTGCTACGCTATGTTTGGCACAACTGCGAACAACCGCGAAGAAAGATTAAACAGAGCATTAGAAATGCAAATGGTGATGTTGCACCATGTTTCGGAAGTCCGTCAACATCGACTACGTTGTGATAGACGTCACAATAATTGAATTATATTGAAAGAGCAGTACCAGATTAGCAAGGAAATCTGAACGCCATAACAAAAAGTTCATGGTAGCCAAAGCACCTGAAGACCTTTGTTGACAACGTTTTATCGTCAGATGATATCGATGTTGAGATAAGGTGCCTGGCCTGCTCTAACGATCAAGGAAAGCTCTCTATAAGCTGTCAGTCGTGGAAACTGGTAATCTGTGGTAAGGTCTTATGGGAACCACAAGGTCCATACGCCCTAATCGAACTTACGGTATGGACAACACAAACACCCAAGCCCGAGGGAGGACTCGAACCTTCGACGCCCAAGACTGCGCGGCTACCCCGTGCGGCGTCAGTCGTGGTAAAGACGTCTAACAGTGACATTTATTGTTCACTAGTCTACATGTCTTCAAGGGTTGGATGGGTTGTACTATTTTAACATGTGATTTTCTTAGCAATGTACACATTCTGTGTATTTTATTTCTTTGTCTAGTTCTTTTTAGTTATGAAGAATCTGATGGCACATTCGGTATGTCAAATGTATATTCTGATTGAACTACTTCTCCTCAGTACATTATCCCAATTAATTAGACTGCACGATATATGATACTGATATTATTTGCAATTTATATATCGAGGTGCCTGGTAATGAGTAGTGGCTGTCGAAACTGCTAGCATTAATAATAGATTTTATGTGACAAGACGTTGGTCGATTTTTTAATAGTTTATTGAGTATGCTGGGTGTCATAGATACGAAAGTATACGATCCAGTCGCTTTAATGTGGCCATCGGCTATGTTCGGCGTCAACGTGCAATAACCACGCGCAGCTAGCGGGCGGCAACGCTATAAGTAGAGGGTATATGAAGACTGTAGAGCAGATGAAGAAAACAATGTAATCGATGTCGTAATGCGGAAATTTATCTACCGTCCGAAATGGCATGATCATTGGCTTTCGGGCCAATAGTGCAAGCATTTCCGAAAAAGCGAAGTTTGTAAACTGTTCGCGCGCCATTGTGGTTAATGAATACTATGCACGGTAAAATGACGCTGTCCAGAACCGGCGCCGAGGCAGCTATGATGCGCCACAGCCCATGACAAGCGTTAGCGAGGGCTGCGAAGATTTCTACGGGTGAACGGGCGTGGACGTGTTGAACAATAGACTGCTCAGATGAGTGAAGAGGCTACCTATACAATGTGATCAAAAGTATCCGGACACCCCCAAAAATATACGCTTTTCATATTGGGTACATTGTGCTGCCACCTACTGCCAGGTACTCCATATCAGCGACCTCAGTAGCTATTAGACATCGTGAGAGAAGAGAATGGGGCGCTTCGCGGAACTCGCGGACTTCGAACGTGTCACTTTTGTCATTCCACACTCCTAAACATCCCTAGGTCCACTGTTTCCGATGTGATAGTGAAGTGGAAACGTGAAGGGACACGTACAGCACAAAAGCGTACTGGTCGACCTCGTCTGTTGACTTACAGAGACCGCCGATAGTTGAAAAGGGTCGTAATGTGTAATAGGCAAACATCTATCCAGACGATCACACAGGAATTCCAAGCTGCATCAGGATCCACTGCAAGTACTGTGACAGTTACGGAGGGGGTCAGAAAACTTTGATTTCATGGTCGAGCGGCTGCTCATTAAGCCACACATCACGACGGTAAATGACAAACGACGCCTCGCTTAGAGTAGGTCTAAGGATCGTTAACACTGTACGATTGAACAGTGGAAAAACATTGTGCAGAGTGACGAATCACGGTACACAATGTGGCGATCAGATGGCAGGGTGTGCGTTTGGCGAATGCTCGGTGAACGTAATCTGCCAGCGTTTGTAGTGCCAATAGTAAAATTCGGAGGCGGTGGTGTTATGGTATGGTCGCGTTTTTCATGGAGCGGGCTTGCACCCCTTGCTGTTTTGCGTGGCACTATCACTCACAGGCCTACATTGATGTTTTAAGCACCTTCTTGCTTCCCACTGTTGAAAAGCAGTTCGGGGATGTCGATTGCGTCTTTCAACACGCTCCAGCACCTGTTCATAATGCACGGCGTGGGGCGGAGTATACACGACAATTACATCTTTGCAACGGACTGGCCTGCAGAGAGTACTGACCTGAATCCGACAGTACACCTTTGGGATGTTTTGGAACGCCGATTTCGTGCCAGGCCGCACCGACTCACATCGATACCTCTCCTCAGTGCAGCATTCCGTGAAGAATGGGCTGCCGTCCAACATCTGACTGAACGTATGCCTCCCAGAGTGAAAGCTGTAATGAAGACGAATGGTGGGCCAACACTATATTGAATTCCAGCATTATCAACGGAGAGTGCCACGAACTTGTAAGTCATTTTCAGCCAGCTGTCCAGATGCTTTTGATCACATAGTGTCTCGTCAACGACCGTTCATCAAACGTTGCTGTGTATGGGCCTCCGTAGCAGGCACCCGGTACATGCACTCATGCTGCCTGCTTTTCGTCACCGACGAAGGCTGGAATTTGCACGCCAATACCCTGTGCACTGCCGACCAAGAATGAGAGTGTCCGCACATTCCAACATTGCAGGAGTCAGACAACTTGCGGGAGATCTGACAGGTTGGCACAACCTTGTTGCGATGATGAGAGACGCCTCGCCCAACGAACCACCTACTTTTGTTGACTGCCAGGTCCCTGTGGACAATCTATAAGCGCCTATGAACATCTGTGGTCCTCCGGTTTTCAGCCAAAAGAAACTCAATGGCAACTCTCTGTTTGGAACGCACCTCCGTTACAGACGGCATTTTGAGGGCTACGTATAGCGCCGCCAACTACCGGAATTTCATGAAACTAATGAAACTATAGCGGCGGCAGCCTTTCGTGATAAATATAACGGTCTCACATGATAGTGATAATAGTAATGTTCTTTTAAGCCTACTTTGGTGTCACTGACTGAAACACAGTCGAACCCTTTTCTTTTTACCGCTCATAAAATGGCGTCTCTCTCTTTCTCTCTCTTCTCTCGTCGCCCTGTCTGTCTCTGTCCCCCCCCCCCCCCCCCCCCCCACACACACACACAAAGACACACAAACACACTGCAGTTAAAATTACGTCTTAAGAACCGCATCGGATATGAAAAGTAGGAAGACAGAACGCGGATGCAGCCCGCGAGACGACATCGCTCGTCCGAATAGTGGCGATGTAACGTATTAAAAGCTACACTACTGGCCATTAAAATTGCTACTCCAAGAAGAAATGCAGATGATAAACGGGTATTCAATGGACAAATATAATAGAACTGACATGTGATTACATTTTCGCGCAATTTGGGCGCATAGATCCTGAGAAATCAGTACCCAGAACAACCACCTCTGGCCGTAATAACGGCCTTGATACGCCTGAGCATTGAGTCAAACAGAGCGTGGATGGAGTGTACAGGTACAGCTGCCCATGCAGCTTCAACAGGATACCACAGTTCATCAAGAGTAGTGACTGGCGCATTGTGACGAGTCAGTTGCTCGGCCACCATTGACCAGATGTTTTCAATTGGTGAGAGGTCTGGAGAACATTTTCTGTATCCAGAAAGGCCCGTACAGGACCTGCAACATGCGGTCGTGCATTATCCTGCGGGAATGAAGGGTTTCGCAGGGATCGAATGAAGGGTACAACCACGGGTCATAACACATCTGAAATGTAACGTCCACTGTTCAAAGTGCAGCATATGCGAACAAGAGGTGAGCGAGACGCGTAACCGATGGCACCCCATACCATCACACCGGATGATACGCGAGTATGGCGATGACGAATACACGCTTCCAATGTGCGTTCACCGCGATGACGCCAAACACGTATGCGACCATCATGATGCTGTAAACAGAACCTCGATTCATCCGAAAAAGTGACGTTTTTCCATTCGTGCACCCTGATTCGTCGTTGAGTAGACCATCGCAGGCGCTCCTGTCAATGAAGCGTCAAGGGTAACCACAGCCATGGTCTCCGAGCTGATAGTGCATGTTGCTACATACGTCGTCGAACTGTTCGTGCAGATGGTTGTTGTCTTGCAAACGTCCCCATCTGTTGACTCAGGGATCGAGACGTGGCTGCACGATCCGTTACAGCCATGCGGATAAGATGCCTGTCATCTCGACTGCTAGTGATACGAGGCCGTTGGGATCCAGCAAGGCGTTCCGTATTACCCTCCTGAACCCACCGATTCCATATTCTGCTAACAGTCATTGGATCTCGAGCAACGCGAGCAGCAATATCGCGATACGATAAACCGCAATCGCGATTGGCTACAATCCGACCTTTATCAATGTCAGAAATGTGACGGTACGCATTTCTCCTCCTTATTCGAGGCATCACAACAACGTTTCACAAGGGAACGCCGGTCAACTCCTGTTTTTATATGAGAAATCGGTTGGAAACTTTCCTCATGTCAGCACGTTGTAGGTGTCGCCACCGGCGCCAACCTTGTGTGAATGCTCTGAAAAGCTAATCATATGCATATCACAGCATCTTCTTCCTGTCGGTTAAATTTCGCGCCTGTAGCACGTCATCTTCGTAGTGTAGCAATTTTAATGGCCAGTAGTCTAAAATGGCTCCGAGCACTATGGGACTCAACATCTGAGGTCATCAGTCCCCTATAACTTAGAACTACTTAAACCTAACTAACCTAAGGACACACATCCATGCCCGAAGCAGGATTTGAACCTGCGACCGTAGCGGTCAGGCTGTTCCAGACTGTAGCGCCTAGAACCGCTCGGCCAACCCGACCGGCGCCAATAGTGTAAATTAGAAGCTGTGTTGCCACCGGAGCTGAGTGGCCCACGGCATAGTCCACCTTCCAACGAAGCCGACGGTACTGACCATATCATGAAGACGTGCAGCGGGAAGAAGCAGACGGCGAAGACGGCGACGAAGGCGAGCACGACCTTGGCGACCTTGCGCCGGGCCCGCACCTGGCGCGCCTGGCTGCAGTGCTGCGGCATGTCGCGCGTCGAGCGCAGCAGGTGGCGCGCCATCAGCGCGTAAAAGACGGCGATCACCGCCAGCGGCAGCACGTAGTAAACCACCATCTTGGCCAGCACCACGACGCGCGCGTACGCCAGGTCAGGGAACGGGTAGCAGATCTCGATGCTCACCTTCGGGTTCACCACCTGCACATAAACGCAAGCGTCGTACGTTGTTACCGGTACATTTTCTGTAGCGAGATTGCGACGTTCTTCCGCTATAGCCAAACTTCACGATCCACTAAAACCATTACTCCAATTTATACCTTGGAAAATGAGCAATATATAATGCATAGTGGACAATGTACGAACTACACTGAAACGGTCCCACATGAATCACCCTTCATTAACACATGAATCACATTATATAATGTCTTGAGGATAAGAATTGTAGGGTCTTACATATATGGGCTGAATATTTTGGACAATAGTTCCTGATGGTAAGTGTCTCATCTTGTTACACTGTCATCAAATGGATGATCAGGGAATTGTCAGATGTCATCTCTACTACCACTGATGCTGTCCGTAGTGCCTATTTTAGCAGACATGATTCAATGCTAACACAAATATGGTCAAAGGAAAAACATGTATTGGTCATCAGTGAGCCGTGCCTGATTAGGGTGGATTGACCACCACAAACAGGAACGACTAACATCTTGGAGAGCCTGTGCCATAATGTGAGAATCGCATAACCTGGCACATCCTACTGGTTACCTCTCTAATAACACAGGACTGGCAAAAACAGACTATCCGTCGTTCTTAAAATACAGGCTGCGGCAGCGTTCATAGTAGGATATTAAAAACACACCATCTGGCAGTAACTGTAATTTATTTATTACCTCTTATGTCAATCAATGAAGGTATGCCATTTACTAATGTGTAATTCATTGTCCATTGCGTGGATTACTTTTTGAATATTACTCCTGTTAAATGATGCCCCATCAGTGAACGCTGTCGAAAGATGCTGCAAGACTTCGTTCTTCTCCAATTAGGTATGGTCGATGTGGATGTGGAACAATTACGGTTTCAACAAGACGGAGCAACCTCGCATACAGCTAGAATTTGCATGGATTTCTTGCAACAGACATTCCCTGGTAGAATAATTTCGCGTTTTGCTGACATTTCCTGGACGCCTCGCTCACCTGACCTTTCATGTGCAGACTGTTTCCTTTCGGGCTACCTGAAGCAAGAAGTGTTCCGAAAACACTGTGCCACCATTCCTGAGTTGAAGGATCGCATCACAACGGCCGTCGGCAATGTCCCAGGGAATACGTTGGGCTGAGCTATGGAAAGCTTCCAACGCCGCCTACATGAATGTGTTGTGTAGAGGGGGCATCATTTGACAGGAGACATATTCAAAAGTAATCCCCGCAATGGAAAATGATTTACACAATTGTAAATGGCATACCTTTTAGTATTAATTGACATAAGAGGTAATAAAGAAATTACAGTTACTGCCTGATGGTGTGTTTTTAATATCCTACTATGAATGCTGCCGCACCCTGTCTAGTGATCTATTCAGTATTGAATTAACAGACGCCAAAAGCGTGCAGGCACTGTGGAATGTGGCTTACGATACCATGATAGTCTTGTATGCAGCTGCACTGTACAGGGTGGTCAGAAACAGCCTGAAAATCTTGTAAGGCTGTTACAAGGTAGGTTGTCCTGAGTGTGAGAAATAATTGTTAAACCGTGCAGCTCCCTGCGTGCGCGAATTAAATCAACCTGCCAGAGACAGTCTCCCCAAACGGCTTCTCCGTTTGGTTTCCTTGAACAGAGCGAACATAGCTTTTGCTCACCTAGCTTATCTTCATCACTTCGATAAACGGCACACTTAAACAGGTAATGAGCATACGAATAAGTGGTAACTCAGGGATCCACAGAAGTCTGTGCATTACCGTATTTTATCGATCTTATGTCTGTGCGTTGCTGTATGTTAGCACGTGCAAGCTTTCCAACTCCACGCACAACGACCTGATTGGCTGAAGTGAATGCTAATGAAATTGGAAGCGGTGCAACGTATCGAACTTTTTTCTGAACAGTTATTTCTCAACACGACCTACCCTGCAACACCCTTACAAGCATTGTAAACTGCTTCTGATCATCCTGTATGTTCTTGTTCCACGTCCCAGTTCCCATAAGAAAGAGCGCCTAATCTGCTAAAACGTGCATATCGCATCCACAATGTCATTTTATGCTCAACATAATGTAGAAGTACGACGTTCGAAACGAAGAGATGGAAGGAAATTGCACCGGCAGACCATCTGTGTCCAATGCAGAGGCTTCATCAGAGAAAAGAGTACTCGAACCAAGTAAATCAAATCGCCACAGTGCACTATCTCTCAGTCGTTTTGCAGTAGTATTGTATCCATATTCATGTTTTGCCTCCGTTACTAAATGTCATGTGATGGTTACTCTCATTTTTTGATTAAGTCTTCTCGTAGTTTCATTACGGTGATGCAATTGCAACTAGTATGAAAATGTTGATATGTCTGAATTTAAATAAAAATACCCCAGTTAATGAACAACAGAATTCCTTCATAGTTGTATTCCCCTTCCTTGGGTCATAAGCCTGACGAGGCCCACCACTATTCAGTCACTTATACCAACCGCCTGATTCCAGAGTAGCACTATACGAACTTCATCTCAGAGTGGCACTTACACCAAATAGTCTCACTTGCTTGATGAACATACATCAATATCTTTCTTTCCCTATAGTTTACGCCCTCAAGTGCTGTCTCTAAATCCCTGATATACTAACGCATGTCCAAGAATTCTGGTCCTTTTATTTAATGTTACACACATATTTCTTTGTTCAGCGATCTGTGAATATCCTCCTCATTCCTGAACTTACTCGTCCGCTTAAGTTTTTGCATACTACCATCTCTCAAAGACTTCCATTCACTTTTCTAGTTTTGCGATAGTAAGTGATTCACATCCAAACAGTGTCGTGCTCGAGACAAACAATCTCAGAAATTTATTCCTCAAATTAAGACTATATTTCGTACTCGTATATTTCTTCTATGGTGGAATCTCCTGTTTTCCTTAGCTGGCCCCTTTACATCCGTCTTCATTCATCCGTCACGCCTCTTTTGCTTTCAAGAGAGAACAATTCCTAAGTTCGACTATTATGACATCGCATACACTGCGACCGTCTTTTACAAAGGCCTCATTTGAAACTGAACAGGATGTCCATAACAGAAAGCTGCAGTGCTGATATCGGCATCTGCTACAATATCCAATCAAATTAACGTGACCTCCTGTCAAAAGCCTGAATAACCAAAGTTTCCAGCGCGAACCACTGCGAGACCTTGAAACACGTATGTAACATAGCAGCGATGGCGAGTCATTGTAGCATCTGTGACCAGAGAGTATGCGCTTGACCGCGCGAGTGTTGCGAGCGGTTCTCAGTCTGTCGGTCAGTCGTTGCGAGTCTGTAGCTCTGTCTAGTTGAGGGCAGTACTCTGTCAGTAGTCGTCGCGTGCAGTACGCTAGTAGTCGTCATGCAGAGCGGTCGGTCAGTGGTAGCAGCCCAGTGGGGTTGCGTGATGTGGTCTGGCGACAACACTGGTCAAGATGCTGAATGAGGTATACTGTTAATTAAGATGATCATCAGATAATGTAAAGTTTAATTATTGTAACTAATTTTCAACAAGTGCCCCCAATAATAACTTTGATTTCAAAAGCAATTTTACATAAAATTTTCATTTTTATTGAAGTAACTATTTCGTTCCACTTCCCCTAAACAAAAGTTTCAGTTTTCAATTAGATTACAAAAGAAAAAAAAAAGGAATATTATTATTTGCAATGCAGTTCCTCCAAGCGGTGCGCAACAACAAGAGCAGAAATTTGACTAGGTGTTGCAATGAGGTAAGAATTTTAATTTTGATTTTTTGCACAGGGCCAAAGACCGATATTTCGGTTTAATTGAATCATTATTATCACTGAGATTTTCTTATCACTGAATGGACCTTTAATTTTTTTATGAAGAACTTATACCTTAGTCAGATTGCGATTCTCACTTTAATTGTCATTAAATTTAATTGCTAGGGAGGTTACGTTTGGCTCCTATTCATTTATTATTTCTGTCTTCAAAATTTCAGTGAACAGGTTACACTTAGCGCAATGTCCATTGGCATTCTTAAATAATATTGTCATTTATTTTTAAATTTTTGTGGGGAGGTTACACTTGGCGACACCCAGTCCAGGATCGTATTTCGTTGAGAGTCTTTTGAGCAACAGTCAGATATCTGCTCTTATTTGCTTAGATATAATTAGGATTTGGCGCTACGCTTTTAATAATATTGTGACTTTCTCTCTACAGGTCAACGGCAATTCGTTGCTCTGTTGTATTTGTGTGTTGTTTTTGCATTTGTGCTTATTGTTTTGTGAATATTTGTGACTGTTGTAAGAATGCCGCGAAAGACTATGAATAGTGTATCGCGAGGTATTGTGAATGAATTTACCGACTTAAACAACGTGACTGATAATAATTTTGACACGCAGAGTAATGATGACAATCCTGCGTTCACTAACAATCAGTGCATTCCAACCACTAATGATGACTTTTGTCTTAATGATGAACAAACGAACTCGGTTATGTCCTCTGTTGATTTCACGACAATTGATGACGCAGAACGCTCTATTGTAATGAGCGCTGCCGAGCTTAACACACCCGATTTGGAAAACCCAAGTAACGCACAGACAAATTTGTCTAATTAAAAAGAACAGGATATACTCAAAGTACGACGGATCTATTTAATTCCGAAATAATGTCTGACAGTGTACATCCGACTGACAAACCTTTTTGTAAATCTCAGAATAACCAAATGGTTACAGTAAGCGAGAGAGTTCCAGATCCACCACTAAACAGCACAGAGAGTATAAACGCTAACTTTGGCTTTGAACAAATTTTGTTAAGATTGCTACAACAACAGAGTGAAGATTTCAAACAACAATTTAGTGAACAGAATGAAAATTTCAGACAACTTAGGGAACAGAACAAACAAGATAATGAAAATCTCAAACAACACTTAAATGAAAAATTAGACGACAATTCCAGACAGCTTAGTGAAGAAATTAGAGCCGTTGCCGCGCAATGTCATGACACTAAGGAGCAGTTGCGCGTGGAAATTGAGGCTTGTTCACGAAAAAATAGCGAAGAAATTAAGTCTGTTGCGCAAGAATTAAGGGAAATGCAAATAGCAGCAACAGAAACACTCAGAGACGAAATTAGCGGAGTCGCTAAACAATGCTCTGAAAAAGCTGCACAATTACGGGACGAGTTTAAAGCAATGACGGTAGAACTTTCGCGCACTATGGACGCAAAGATAGACGCGAAATTCGAACAGCAGAACACTCAGATTAACGAGCGCTTTAATCAGCACATACAGAACAGTGATACGCGTTTCCGCAGATTTATTCAGGATCAAAACAAAGTGAAACGACAAGTAATGGAAACAATCAGAGCACAGAGACAAGAAGACAAACGTAAAATGTTCGCGAAAGCGAAGACGTATGCAGACAATAATATTACTACAGTGTCCGACAAAATTAATGCCATAGAACAGTTGAACGCGGAATTACGGGATGAAATTTCTGATCTTAAATCAAAAACAGATACACACACAGTAAATATTCAAACAGTGACAGACAGATTCGAACAATTAGATCTAACACAGGATTGCGATGTCATCAAAGCTGATGTTAAAAAACTGAGCGAAACTACGCGTAAGTTGCAAAAACAGATTAATGCGTCCGATTCTAAAACCGATGATCAGGCAAAAATACTGACTGAAAAATATGATGAATTAGCCAGTCGTATTGATGCTATTGAAAGTAGTAATGATAATAAATCAGACGATACTGCACCGATTTCATTTAACCAAACACCTGAATTTCAAAATTTACAGCAGACAATTAATGAGATCGATTCATCTAACAACACGTTACGGAGGAAGTTGTCAAGTTTACAACAAGAAGTAACAGAAATGAAAAACACTTCGGTTAATAACATACAGCAGACGCCACGTTGCGAGCATTTGTCAGAGTCACGCAGCGTGTATAATGTGAACAATTTACAGAAGCTACGCAACTTGAAATCCGAAATGACACAGACGAACAGATTCACACACAAACCTGAACGTGTTATCAAACTGAGTGACGAGAACGTAGATTTCGAGCAATTTGCATTTGTAAGAAAATGTAAGGAATTTAATAATGACAGCGTACAGGTACACGATTTGCACTGTATACGACAATTTATCTTTGTACATTCACCGCTATTACCTGTAATGCAGAAGCTAGCTTTGAACCAGATGCGACAATTTATTTTTGTATTTACAACAGCATTGCCTGTAATGAAGAAATTTGAATTAGCACGGATACAACAATTTGCCTTTGAAATTTTACCGCTATTGCCTGTAACACAAAAGCTAAAATTTATTTGCAGTGCGTAAAAGACCTCAGGGGATTCATTACGCTTTAATGAATATGTGCCGTAGCGAGCATAGGGCCCCGAGCTGTAGTAGTGCTATTTCATCTTTAGTTTTCTGCACTGCTGCCTTTTCTTCTACTATCCTTTATATCTATCAAAACTGCTCTTTAACTATTGCTCTATCTAGAATTAAGAAATATTGTACTGAAAACCCGATATGACAAATCTTTTACCGAATGTGACAATTTTCAGCAGGCACTCCCGTAATGACAACTACCGCCGTAACTTTTTTAACAGATAAAATCGTAATCATCAGTATGTACAAAATTTTCGGCAGTCGAAACCACATTTTTGTAACAATAGATGTTTTTCACCACAATAGCATGAAAGTCAACCGCTTAGCATACCTAACCAACAATGCACAAGATCAACCAGGCTTTAATGTTCCGCCGCGTGCACGTATAGTCCCTGATACAACAAATAGTAACGTACGTCAGCAAAGAAATAACTACGTACAGACAACACTCTATTTCAACTCGTATCGCAATACACCGTATAAGAATGACTATCACGACAGACGTAAAAATAATGAGCACAATTCTCGGCGTACATTTAATAACAGTCGATCTTATGAGCAGCAACAACATCAGCAACAACAAATAATCATGAATGAAACAGACAATAGGTGTCATCCATAGCGTAACACGTCAGTAAGAAATAACAAAGCAGTTCATATAGTGGATATGCCACAATATTCTCCCGTAAATAACAGCACGTACGATAGAATTTGACCAGACACAGTACAGATTGCATATTCCAATAACGTAAGCAATAATTTAGGCACGCAGAATCTTGTTCACGAAAATGTTATTAATTTTGACGCCATCCGACACACGTTTGCATTAAAGACAGAATCACGACGTACGTAGACGACATTCTTATTGCAAAAGCTAACTGGTCTGAACACAATCTGATTCTTGAACAACTGTTACAAACTTTTCGTGCACATGGACTTACAGTTAATCTTAGTAAATCGCACTTTGGCAAAACTTCTATAAAATTTCTTGGACACGTGATTTCAGCAGAAGGCATTGCACCTGATCCGGAAAAACTTCAGGCTCTACGTGACATTAGTATTCCTACGACAAAGAAACAACTACGCAGTTTTTTGGGCTTAATTAACTTTTTTCGTAAATTTATTCATTATTCCGCTTTAGACACACCTAGACTATGCCAATTAACAGGTAAAAACACTATTTGGTCTTGGGATAAGCAAGCACATTCTGAATTCATGAACCTGAAGCATGCTTTGTTGAATGCTCCACTTTTATCGCACCCCGATCTTACTAGAAATTTTTCCATTGCCACCGACAGTTCTAACACCGCTTTAGGCGTACATATTTTCCAGGAAATTGAAGAAGATGGTTCAACAGTTATTAAAAACATCGCATTTGCAAGCCGCATTCTGTCACCTGCTGAACGAAATTATTCCGTTACAGAATTGGAAACATTATGTGTTGTATGGGCTTTTACGAGATTTAGGCACTTTCTTTATGGCAGACATACCACCGTCTACACAGACCACAGAGCAATACAATTTTTGCTTTCAGCTAAATTTACTCACGACCGATTAAGCAGATGGAAACTTTATTTACAGGAATTTAATTTTACAATAGTTCACATTCCCGGCACACAAAATGTTATAGCAGACGCACTATCGCGTTCTCTCGGCAACAATCAGCAAGACGTTGCTACCAACTTCTGCAAAACAAATTTCAGTGTCATGTACATTCAGCAAGTTGCATTTGAAAACTTTATTTCATCGTCATTACAGGACATAGCGCAAGAGCAAAATAAGGACAATGTGTGGAAAGAAATTAAACACGTTTGGCAAGATAGGAAAAATGTTACGATTAGAAGCCATTACATTGTACGCAATGACATTCTGTTTCGCCGCTCTCATCCTGACAGCAACAATTGGTTATTATGCATTCCTGACGAACTGGTTAACAAATTAATTTGGTACACTCATTTAAGTTACGCACATTACGGAGCACGAAAATGTTTTCTTATACTGAGACAGAACTCTTATTTTACTAACATGGAGAAACGTATACGACGAGTTTTAGCGTCTTGTAAAATTTGCCAGAAAGCTAAATCAGACACCACTTCACATATTCCTCCATTATATCCCATTATACCTGTTAAATTAAGACACATGGCCGCAGTAGATATTTTTGGTCCGATTCCGAGAACTAACAGAGGTTTTTGCTACATCTTTGTCGCTGTTGAACTCACTTCGAAATTTGTTACTTTCACTCCATTACGTAAAGCTACTGCTAAAACTGTTTCGAAAGCATTTGTAAAACATTTTCTGTTTCATGTAGGGCATGTGATGAAAGTAATTTCTGACAATGGATCTCAATTTCGTAGTAGCGTATGGACACGCATGTTACGAGCTAGAAACATTTCTCCGATTTATATATCCAAGTACCACGCTTCTTCGAACCCCTGTGAAAGATTAATGAAAGAAATTGGTAAGCTGTGCCGAATATACTGCCACAAAGGACATATTGATTGGGATACACACATACTCTCATTCCATGATGTAATTAATTCCATTCCAAATGAATCCACTATGGTATCTCCGTCTATTATACTGAAAAACGTTGAACCACCAAACAAAATTAAAGAATTAGTAAACTTCCCTAAATGTCGTCGACTAAGACACCACGAAATAATTTACATTGCGCTGAACAACATCAAACGTGCCGCAGAGCGCCGGAGAAGACAGCAAAAACAGGTTTGTACACGCCGCGACTTTCACGTTGGACAGAAAATATTAGTACGTACACATTATTTATCCAGTAAATTAAAAGGTAAGTGCAGTAAATTTGAACTTCTATACGCAGGTCCATATCGGATTCGCTGCATCCCTCACCCCAATGTTGTACACGTCGAAACTTTGAGAACTAGAAAATCGAAAGGCAACCACCATATCTCAAACATTAAACCGTTTATTGAATGAAGACACTTTATGATTCAACACACTATGATGTCTTTTATTAATGCAATTATTTCACTTGACTAATTACTGAAGATTATCGCATTTTTTCTTGGCAAGTGCCCGGCAAGGTAAGGTTAGCAGGTCGCTTTTCTTGTCGTTACACATCAGACCGTGCACATTTTCCACTTTTTTTGTGTATATGATTGTACTCCAGTTTTGTTTGTATGCACTGTGAAATAGTTAAGATATAACACACCTGTTGACTTTGACATTTTTTGCCTTATGACATCTCAACATCGTGACTGTTTTACATTTTTTGCTGCTGCATTGTGATATTATCTGTACATTTTGCATCTGAACACTGTCAATGTCTTTGACATATTACGTTTTCTGTCATGTTATGCTGTATGGTTAATCATGTTACCATAAACCAGTCATTATTTAGTGGGTATATGATTTAAATGCAGGACATTAATCTTTGTTCATCAATTTCAGTAAGAAATGGTGCGTGTAAGAAATAAATTCAACAGAAATGGGAATTTCACCTACGGAATAAACGAAAGAAGATGCAATAACTTTATGAGGAAGAGTAAATGGATCAGGATTAACAAGCATTAACAAGAATATACTATACTCATCATAGAATAGCAGCCTTAGCTAATTTTTTCTTTCAGAATACAAGGTGATTGATGCAGGCTGTCAGACTGAACTACACATCTTAGTTTTAGTGATGAAATATGCTAGAGATAAGGAATAGTTGTATAATGAGTAATGAAGTGATTTTTTGCAGATGATAATGAATACTGATGAATAATGATGAAGGATATGGTATTATGAATAATGAAGTTTTTCTTTACAGGTGATGATAATAATGAAGTTATGATAATATGGATAATGAAGTGATTGATAATGAAGTTTTTTCTTTACAGATGAGGATAATGTTGGAGTTTTATATTTATGCTATGTAGTTATTTAAGTATTTGTTGCAGTTTGTTTTGACAGCAGGTGTTATATTGCATAGTAGGATGACGGAAAGTTTTGGAAAGGACAGCTTTGGAACACATTTTATACACATTTCACTACTTGTTAATTCGAAGTTCCCTACTTTTCAGCATAGTGTACGTTTCTTCTTTCAGGTCAATAATCCATTTTGTATTTTTTCCAGGAGATGCTTGTCATGATACTTACTAAAACTGTTACTTATTATACCTGTTCTAGTACTTGCATTTTTATTTTTTTTTTTTTACCCATTTGTGTCTATCATTTATAAATATAATCACATATACTGCCTTGTTACATAACCATGCTACAGCTGACTCATGACGAATGACGTTACCTATCCTCATTTGCAGCAATAGGTCAAAAGCAAAAAGTGTTATGCCTCAGCAATTAATTATCGATCCCAACGCAATGCATTGCTAAAAAAAATGTATTAACAGTCCCAAATAGTGATACCAGTTTGAGAAAATTCTGAATAATACTGATTAGCTCTGAATAGTATGTCACTTGAGTAATGACTTCTTAATGAGACAACAAAAATACACATATATATAAAATAATGCTTAGTAACTGGCTAGTAATTGCCACTGTTATTGTAATGAGACTACTTATAATGCCCATGATTATTAATGCTATGACTATAATTAACTGATTTTTAATAATGACTTCGTAATGATCTGAATAATAATGAATGAGGAACAATGCTTTATACTATTCGATACCTGATGGCCACTGAGTGCCAATAATTAGTGTCACTTAATGAATTGTTATTAATTATGCCATTAATTAGCTCTTGTTTTCAATGTTCATACTTTGTAATTGGAAATGAATGTGACTGTTTAATAATGCTTTGTAATTAGAAGAGGGCTAATGATTCTTACTAGATTGGAATGACACATAATTAATTAACTATGCTATTGTTTCATAATGCTTTGTAATTAGGAAAAAGCTAATGATTATTACTATTGAAATGACAAACGATTAATTAACTATGCCATACTTTGTAACTGGAAAAGAATGCGCTTGTTTCATGATGCTTTGTAATTAGGAGAAGGTTAATGATTAATACTATATTGAAATGACAAATGATTAATTAACTATGCCATACTTTGTAACTGGAAAAGAATGCGCTTGTTTCATGATGCTTTGTAATTAGGAGAAGGTTAATGATTAATACTATATTGGAATGACAAATGATTAATTAACTATGCTATACTTTGTAACTGGAAAAGAATGCGATTATTTAATAATGCTTTGTAACTAGGAAAAGAAAATTACTGATTCTATGTAAAACAATTAATGAACATTTTTCTGTAATACTACATACATGGTACAGAAATGTTCAATAACTGGGCTATGAATGCCGCAAACTACTACTGTAATTGACAATATTATTTGACTTAATGTCCTTCACTTTATGAGCTAACTACCCTGAATTACTGCAATGTCCATTTGTCCTGTTTATCCTAGTGATCATGGAGCACTATCTTTGGTTTTGCACTAATTCTACGTTGATGTGCTGTGTAAGAGCGTGGTGTTGACACGAAATGCTGTCCACCACCGTGAGCGATGAAGACGTTATTATGGTCCCACTGTTTGGTGTACCTAATGTACTGCCAAAATGAAAACATGAAACATTAATACGACAGTTCAGTGTCTTGGCTACGCTGATAAATTCTGAGGGGAAAAGAACTTCAAGTTGTGTCACTTGGTGTTGTACTTCTGTGGAAAGATATGGACTTTCAAAACAGCTGTGTGCAATCTAAAGTGCTACAACCATGATGCAATCCTTCCCTTTCCTATCCTAATTCTTGTCACATAGTGAAAATCATTTTTGCTAACATTATTTATGTTCAGGGCTATACATTTTTTTCAATTCGCTAAACTCCAGTGCGAGTACACCTTTCTCATTTTTCAATATGATGATTTTTTTTTGCTATTATGTTTATTTATTGCCAAAATGCTAAAGACATTTTTTTTATTTGTTCTGAAGTACAGTATATGTGCACTTTTGTCTTTTATATTGTATATCCATTTTATTTTCTGAACTACAGTGCATGTGCACTTCTGTTAGGTGTTAATATGTTTTCTACTGAACTTCAGTGCCTGTACACTTTTCTCATTTTTCAATATGATTTCTACTATTCTGTATATTCAATACTTTAATGCGAATGCACTTATGTCATTTGTTACTAATTGTACATACATTTCATCAATTACTGATATGTTCTCAACTGCAGTGCATGTGCACTCATGTCACTTGTCAACATAATATTTTTTGCTAGTCTGTTTATTTGTTCTGAATATGCTAAAGAATTTTTTTTTCAGTGCTTGTGCACTTTGTTATCTGTCAAATAATTTGTATATACATTTTTCTGATTTGCTACTATGTTTTGTACTCACATTTGTCTTTGTCTGATATATTTTGTACTTAGTGCGTGGGCACATAAAATTTTCATTTAATTGAAGTAACTATTTCGTTCCACTTCCCCTAAACAAAAGTTTCAGTTTTCAATTAGATTACAAAAGAAAAAAAAATGGGAATATTATTATTTGCGATGCAGTTCCTCCAAGCGGTGCGCAACAACAAGAGCAGAAATTTGACTAGGTGTTGCAATGAGGTAAGAATTTAATTTTTGATTTTTGCACAGGGCCAAAGACCGATATTTCGGTTTAATTGAATCATTATTATCACTGAGATTTTCTTATCACAGAATGGACCTTAATTTTTTTATGAAGAACTTATACCTTAGTCAGATTGCGATTCTCACTTTTATTGTCATTAAATTTAATTCTAGGGAGGTTACGTTTGGCTCCTATTCATTTATTATTTCTGTCTTTAAAATTTCCAATGCCTCGCCATCGCTGATATGTTACATACGTGTTTCAACCTGCAGGAAGAGAGCCAATGGGGTTTTAAAGGTACTGGCAGGGATTTGGTGTCATGACGACTCCAGTGCAGTGGGCAGTTGCACTAGGTTTCTCTGCTGAGGATCCACGTGGTCACACAAAGTTTCCATTGGGTTTAAATCCAGGGTGTTTGGTGGCCAGGAAAATACAGGAAACTCATCCTGGTGCTCTTAGAATCACGAAAGTGCATTGCAAACTGTGTGGCACGGTTCATTGCCCTGCTGGTAGATGCCATCGTGCCGAGGAAGAACAAACTACAAGTAGTGGTGCACATGGTCCTTAAGGATAGATGCATAGCTGTGTTGATCCATCATGTCTTCCAGAATGAGGACCTCATCCAGGGAATGGCACGAAAACATTCCCACACCATAACGCTCCCTCCTGCGGCCTGGACCCTTACAGGGTGTATGCTTTCAGACGGTTCACGCACTATACTGCAAATGGTCACTTGTCCAATAGATCATAAACGGTGATTCATCTGAAAAGCCCACCTCTCGTCACTCACTGAGCGTCCAGTTGCGGCATTGGTGTACATATTCCAGGCTTCATCACCGATGAACAGCAGTTAGGTATGGTGTACGAACCAGGCGCCTGCTGCTGTGGCCCATAAGCAGCACCATTCGTTGAACGGTCCTTGACGAGACACTTTTGATAGCCTTTTGGTTGATTTGGGCGGTCAGTTGCTCAAATGTTGCACTTCTATTCGCCAGTACACATCTTCGCCGTCGTTCACACCTGTCATGTGTGGACCGTGAGGCACCACCATTGCCTCGGAGCCGGTTTTGGATAGTGCCATTCTTCCGTGCTCGGTATGCTCTAACCATGGCAGCTTGCCATCAGCTTGTCAGCTTAGCCGTTTCAGTAATGCTTCAACCATTGGCCCGAAAGCCAATGATCATGCCCTTTTGGACTACTGATATGTCTCACAGTTTCCACATTCCGACAAGGAATGTATTTCTTTTTACATCCGCCCCACTCGCTTCGTGTATCCTCCAATGCTAGTGCTACCACATGACGTCAGTGAGTGGTTACTGGACGTTGACGTCGAACATAATTTGTGGTAACATTAATGCGACTGAACTGTGTATTTGCCAGCCACCACAAGACGAAGTCGACCAGTTGCCTCGAGGATTTATTGAAGAATTTACAGAACGTAATTCGGCAGTCGACCCGAGAGCTACGATGATTGATGATTCTTACGTTAGTACCGGCCCCTCTTGGTTGTTGGACAAATTATTCAGAAACGGCGACTGTTGACGCTGATACAGCCATATACGAAGCCATTCTGCCGAAGGTATGGTAACAATAATGTTTTCAACCCCGTGCTGTAGCTGTTGCGTTTTTTGTTTTTTTTATTTTTTTACTTTTTTCCTATAGTTTCGGTCTGCTATGGACCAAGAAGATTTTTATGTCTTCCCCGATTGGGTTTTCCTCTTTTGCCAGTAGATTTTCATTTTGTCTGACTGTGCTTCTTTTGTCTGTTTTGACCATTTGCAGGCAGGACGTGGAACGTCTCTCAAAACTTCTCGATCCTGAAAGTCATCAAATGAAATTTCAGCTTCTTGTAAATCCTTTTTAACTTGGCTTGCCCATTTTGAATACGATTTTGTTTTTGAAATTGATGAATGTATGCGATGAGTAAGTCTTTGCCAATTCATTCTTTCCAGATGACCAAATAACATCATTCTCCGTTCCCTCATGCTGGTAACAATGTCTTCTCTATGTTCGTATAATTCACTGTTGTGTCTCCGGCGGAAATCTCCGTTTTCTTTGATAGGGCTAAGGATTTTCCTCAAAATTTTCCGGTCTTTTATTTCAAGTTTTCGTAGTGGTCCTTTCTTCGTCATGTTTAAACATTCTGATGCATACAAAGCTGACAGTCTAATTACAGTGTTATAATGACAAAGTTTTAGGTTTAAAGACAGACTTTTGCTTTTGTATAAGTCTTTGCACAGATGAAAAGCACCTTCTAGTTTAGAGGACCTACTTTGTATAGTTGCATTTTCTGAACCGTCAGGTGTAATTATTTCTCCAAGATATTTAAATTTCTTCGACTGCTTGATTTTCTCTTGTTGTATTTTAATATGAGAAGGAGCGTGTCTGATGTTTGTGATGAATTCAGTTTTTTTAAATTCCATTTTTAGGCCAATCTTAGCGGCAATTGATTTTAGGCTGGACACTTGAACCTTAGCTTCTTTAATATTATTTGCAATGAGTGCCAGATCATCAGCAAAAGCAAAAATTTCCACTGAGGCCATTTCTTTTGTGTCCGGTTTGAGTCCCATAACCTGGCGGTACGGTTGTTTTCCACTCTCTGACTATCTTTTCCAGGACACAGCTGAAAAGCAATGGAGAGGGCAGGTCACCTTGTCTCGCCCCTGTACAGATTTCAAATGTTTCTGATAGTTCGCCTCTGAACTTGACGTTTGACACTGTGTTATTTAAAGTGGCCCTTATCATATTGTTTTCCTATCTAGACCAAATTTTGCAAGGGTGCTCTTTATTGTTTCTCGATCAATTGAGTCATACGCTTTTCGAAAGTCGACAAAGGTCACAACAAAAGTTTCTGATCTTGATTTGGCGTATGATAGATTTCATGTTATGGATCTGCTCTGCACAGGATGTTGATGTGCTGAAACCAGCTTGATATTCGCCCAATTGTGGCGTTGTGTAGGTATGAGTATGTCTGATCTATCAACCCTTTACCTGCTGGTGCCGAGCATAGTATGCTGCTGCACCATCTGACGGAAAATTGTGCGTCTATATGAATATCTGTCCATAATGATGTCTTAGATGTTTAGAGTTCATTGTTGCCAGTTTCTTTGTATCGTCGTGAGGAGCTGCTGTGCAGGAATTATTGCCAGGACCACCGCTCCCGCGCCGGCACCGCCGCGACTTACCATGTAGTTGATGTGCGTGTTGACGGCGGCGGGCGTGGCGCAGGCGACGGCGAGCAGCCAGATGACGGCGGTGACGAGCAGCGTGGAGCGCAGCCCCTCGGCCCCCGCGCCGCCAGTCCCCCGGCCGGCGGCGCCGCCCAGCCGGTGCAGCGGGTCCACGATGGCGAAGAAGCGGTCCGCGCTCAGCGCCGTCAGCGTGAACACCGACACGCCCACCGACACGTCCTTCGTGAATTCCTGCACCTTGCACACCACCGGCCCGTACGGCCACGACTCGAACTGCAACACAGTCGCACTGCGCCTTTAGCTGAGACCAGTGTAACACACCGACATTCAAATTTCAATCCACACAACACGAATTGCCAAGTGAATCTAAGAAGGTATGGTAAGCGGAAAGACAGATTAAAGGCAACGTGGATATATGAGGGGTATTAATTATGTTCTAATTTGAAAAACTGTGAACTCCGACGGAACAAGCCTCGGAGGGCCCATCAGCAGCGACTGACCGCCGTCCCCTCCTCAGCCAATAGGCGTCGCTGGATGCATTTATGGAGGGGCAAGTGGTCAGCACACCACTCTCCTGACCGTTACCAATTTTCGTGGCTTGAGCCGCTATTTCTCCGGCTAGTATCTCCTCACTGACCTCACAGGGCCTGAGTGCACCCTGCTTGCCAACAGCGCTCGGCACAACCGTACGGTCACCTATCCTAGTGCTATCCAAGCCCGACAACACTTAATTTCGATAATGCTGTAGCGGCACATCGAAAACTAAGTAGTAAATAATTGTTTGTGTGTAGTAGTTTATTTAGGAACTTTAGTACTCTTCAACCGGTGTACTTGGTGTTTTCTGGTGAAATAATTTCAGAAGAAATTTTTGCGAACTCCTTTCAGTTTCGTTACTGTGTCATTAGACGTTTGATTTTCTTTCTGTGTCAGTATTTTGTTATATTCTCATTCGTTGTTGATTAATACTGTCAATAATACTAGTTACTTCCCTTGTAGAGCAAGTTTGTGATTATTGTAGTCAGTTTTTAACATCTTCTCATTGTAGTAGCGGAACTTAGATAAACCTGTTTTCTTGTTTCAATAACTATAAAATTTTACCATAAGTGAGAAGTGTGGGTTTTCCCGTAGGTTTGTGAGTAGTGGATTGCGGTGTGAGACTTGTTCGAAGTATTTTCACTGGGGGGAATGCATTGGGAAAGCCAGTAGGCATTCTGGTGAGATCCTCTCCTGGAACTGCAGGTTATGTAGCAAGAGTAAGTTGATAGAGGAGCAGGAGCGTAAGATCTGTGCCCTTCAGGTGCAGTTGAAAGACGCACTGGAGGAGCTAGATAGGATGAGGAGGGAGAAGGGGGTTGGGGAATGGGAGCTGGCTGTTGGCAAGAGATCTGCTAGGGGAAGGAGATTTTCAGATAGTTTTACTATTGGTGTTTGCAATAGATATGACCAACTGTCAGAGTCTAGTGGAGAGGAATCTCTAGTAGCTGTAAATGTAGGAAGTATGCAGCAGACCTCAGCAGTTACGGTGGCTAGGACAGTTGCGAAGTCTAAGAGAAAGAAGAAGGTTCTGCTGTTAGGTAGTTCTCATGGTAGAGGTGTAGGCCAGCAGTTGCAGGAAGTGTTGTGGAGTCAGTACCAGGTCACCAGCATTGTGAAGCCTAATGCAGGATTGGCTCAGGTGACTGTTAACATAGGGGGGTTACGTAGAGATTTTACCAAAGAGGATCAGGTAGTGATTGTGGGTGGGGCTGGTAATAGTATTGACAGGGTTGGGGAGTATGACATAGATGGTGACCTAGAATGGATAGCCACTCAGACTGGCAACACGAATGTGCATTTCGTGGAACTGTTTCAGCGTCACGATCGGCCTCATCTTAATACAGCCATCAGGCGTAATAACATGAGACTTGGGAGTGCGCTGATGACAGAAGGCATGAGTCACATTTCAGTGATGTCGGTGGAGTCTATCAGCAAGATGAGTTTCACTAGACATGGCCTGCACCTCAACAGGTATGGAAAGGGGAGGATGGCAAAGTTTATAGGTGACAGCATAGGTGGGGCTGGTGGGATCACTCATGGGAAAATTCCGGTAGTTGTGGGGGTTAGAGCTGTACCTTTTTTAGACTGAAGCCAGCTGTCAGGTATTCCTGCATAGGGGAAGTCTCTCTAACAAGGAAACCACTTCCGATAAAGCTTAGGTATCCGATTAATGAGTGAATTAGTATATTTCATCAAAATATACAAGGTATTAAAGATAAAGTTAGTGAACTACTTACAGATGTTAACTCTAAAATTATTGGTATATCTGAACACTTCTTAAATAAGGAGATAATTCAGAGGCTTCTTTTACCAGGATACAGGTTGGCTGGCAGCTTTTCTAGGAGCTCTTTGCGGTGTGGGGGAGTAGCCATGTATGTGAAAAACGGTAACACATTTGATTCAATTGATGTTTCAAAGTATTGCACTGAAAAGGTGTTTGAATGTTGTGTAGGTGTGGTTAAATTTAGTGGAGCTAAACTTCTGACTGTTGTTATTTATAGATCCCCAAACTCCGATTTCACAACATTTTTGCTAAAGCTAGAGGAGGTTCTTGGTTCACTTTATAGGAAATACAAAAAGTTAGTTATATGTGGTGACTTCAATATTAATTGTATAAGTGATTGTGCAAGGAAAAGGATGCTGGTAGACCTCTTTAATTCATATAATCTTATGCAAATCGTATTCATTCCAACGAGAGTGCAAGGGAACAGTAGAACAACCATAGACTATATTTTTGTTCATTCCTCATTACTAGAAGGGCATTCTGTTAGCAAAAAGGTGAATGGCCTTTCAGATCATGATGCACAATTTTAACTCTAAAGGATTTTTGTGCTGATATACATGTTAAGTATAGTTATCAACTTCTTAGGAGAGCTGATCCAGTTGCTGTAGAGACCGTTGTAAAACTTATCAAGGAACAAGAGTGGCAAGATGTTTATAGTGCTGATACAGTAGACGATAAATATAATGCTTTCCTCAAGTCTTTTCTCGTGATCTTTGAAAGTTGGTTTCCGTTAGAACGTTCAAAACAGGGTACTAGCACAACAAACAGGCAGCCTGGGTGGCTGACTAAAGGGATAAGAATATCTTGTAGAACAAAGTGGCAATTATATCAAAACGTTAGAAACAATTTAAATGCAGCAGCCCATTACAAGCAGTATTGTAAGGTGCTTAAAAAAGTTATTAGGAAGGCAAAAAGTATGTGGTATGCAGATAGAATAATAAAGTCTCATGATAAAATTAAAACCATATGGTCAGTCGTAAAGGAAGTGGCTGGTCTGCAGAGACAGGTCGAAGATATAGAATCAATGCATAGTGGGAATGTCCGTGTTACTGATAAGTCGCATATATGTACAGTATTTAATAATCACTGTCTGAATAAAGCAGGTGAACTAAGTAGAAACCTAGTCCCAACAGGGAATCACATAGCGCTCGTAGAAAATAGTGTTCCGAGACTGTTACCTGAAATGCTCCTCCATGATACTGACAAGAGGGAGATTGAGTTAATAATTAAATCACTAAAGACCAAGAACTCTTATGGATATGACGGGGTATCTAACAGAATACTGAAGTATTGTTCTATGTACGTTGGCCCAGTACTTAGCCATATCTGTAACTTTTCCTTTAGGAGTGGTCGGTTTCCCGACCGATTAAAGTACTCGGTGGTGAAGCCACTTTATAAAAATGGAGACAGGGATAATGTTGACAATTATAGACCTATTTCTATGCCATCGGTGTTTGTTAAAGTTATCGAAAGGGTTGTATATACAAGGTTACTGGAGCATTAAAGTCACATAATTTGCTGTCAAATGTACAGTTTGGTTTTAGAAATGGCTTAACAACTGAAAATGCTATATTGTCTTTTCTCTGTGAGGTTTTGGACGGATTAAATAAAAGGTTGCGAACGTTAGGTGTTTTTTTTTTTGGTTTAACGAAGGCTTTTGACTGTGTTAACCACAAAATATTACTGCAGAAGTTGGACCATTATGGAGTAAGGGGAGTAGCTTACAACTGGTTCGCCTCTTACTTTAAGAACAGAAAGCAGAAGGTAATTCTCCGCAATATTGAGAGTGGTAGTGATGTTCAGTCCCAATGGGGCACTGTTAAGTGGGGCGTTCCCCAAGGGTCGGTGCTGGGGCCACTGCGGTTTCTTATTTATATAAATGATATGCCTTCTAGTATTACAAATGATTCAAAAATATTTCTGTTTGCTGATGACACCAGCATAGTAGTGAAGGATCTTGTGTGTAATATTGAAACAGTATCAAATAGTGTAGTTCATGAAATAAGTTCGTGGCTTGTGGAAAATAATTTGATACTAAATCACAGTAACTCAGTTTTTATAGTTTCTAACTCACAATTCAACAAGAACTGATATTTTGATCAAACAGAATGGGCATATTATAAGCGAGACGGAACAGTTCATGTTCCTAGGCGTTCGCATAGATAGTAAGCTGTTGTGGAAAGCCCATGTTCAGGATCTTATTCAGAAACTAAATGCAGCTTTTACCATTAGAACAGTATCTGAAATAAGCGACATTTCAACATGAAAAGTAGTCTACATCGCATATTTTCATGCTTATGTCATATGGTATTATTTTTTGGGGTAATTCTTCTGATTCAAAAAGGGTATTTTTGGCTCAAAAACGGGCTGTTCGAGCTATGTGTGGTGTATGTTCGAGAACCTCTTGTCGACCCCTATTCAATAGTCTGGGAATTTCGACATTGCCCTCACAGTATATATTTTCTTTAATGTCGTTTGTTGTTAGCAATATTAGTTTATTCCCAAGAGTTAGCAGCTTTCACTCAGTTAATACTAGGCAGAAATCATATCTGCACGTGGAATGCACTTCCTTGACTCTTGTGCAGAAAGGAGTGCAGTATTCTGCTGCATCCATTTTCAATAAGCTACCACAAGAACTCAAAAATCTTAGCAGTAGCCCAAACACTTTTAATTCCAAACTGAAGAGTTTCCTCATGGCTCACTCCTTCTATTCTGTCGAGGAGCTCCTGGAAGAGCTAAAAATTAAGCAAATTCCAGTGTTACATTGTTGATTTTCTTTGTTTAAACTTACGACTTGTCGCCTGAATATGTTTCTTATATTTCATTTTATCTGTTTCTACAATCGTGTTATAATTTCATGTATTGACTCGTTCCAAGACCATGGAGACTTCTTCTTAATGTGGTCCCACGGAACAATAAATAAATAAATAAATAAATTAGGATGCAAAGTTTCTTTGGATATGCATGCATGTCGAAAGGAGCAGGCACTGCCGCGACCACAGCCGTTACAAAACACGTCAAATGAATTCGCAGTTGGGAATAAGGACTACCATCAGCTGTAGAAAGGAATGACGACACTGAAAAATTTCTGCCGGACTGGGTCTCGAACCCGGATTTCCCGCTTATTATGAGCAGTCGCCTTACCAGTTGGATCTCGGTGCATGACTCACGGCCAGACCCATGGTTGATTCCGGCCGCTGTGGCCGAGCGGTTCTAGGCACTTCAGTACAGAACCACACTGATGCTACGGTAGCAGGTTCGAATCTTGTATCGGGCATGGATGTGTGTGATGTCCTTAGATTAGTTAGGTTTAAGTAGTTCTAAGTCTAGGGGACTGATGACCTCAGATGTTGAGTCCTATAGTGCTTAGAGCCATTTGAACCCATGGTTGATGACAAATGGGAGTTTGGATCTGGCCGTGAGTTGTGCACCGATATCCAAATGGTAAGGCGACCCCTCCCAATAAGCTGGATATCCGGGTTCGACACCCAGTCCGGCAGAAATTTTCATTGTCATCATTCCATTCTGCAGCCGATGCTCTTACTCGCAACTGCGAACTCATTTGATGTGAGACTTAGTTTCGGTGATCTGACAAGAACCGATGTTACCACAGCAGCAAGTTCCAAATATCAACTGAAAAAAAATTGTCACATAGTTATCTTCTATTTACTTGCAGCTACATATGTGCAGTCTGCTTGTATCGGGAATTACTAGCGGATAAGACACAAACTGCAAAGTTAAATAAAAATTTCGATAAGTGGAAAGAGGAATGATAACGTGTGAGTCAATAAATGCATGCGGATCTACGAAGGGCAGTCATACGCTATTAACGATGACCTCGAAGACATAAAACTATATGTTAATTTTTTGTTTACAGATGATTATTTGACTTCAAACTGCTCCGCATCACCGCGAAATACCTCTATATGAGCATCCACAAAATATCTCAGCCCATTGCTGACATGGAGTATCGTCTGCCATTTCGTTTTCGACAGAAGCAATGGAAATGTCGCAGCTGTGTCAGCTCAGTCCAGAAGGCTGTAGATGACGGTAAAGTAGTATTCTAAGGCGTTAACCGGACGTTCAGAGAAGTTATTACCAACTTGATCACGGCTTAATAGCCCGGAATATTTTTAATAAGTTTACAGTTTATAAAGACTGTACTATGTGAAACACTATATATGGGATGTTTTATGCAGTAGTTACATACAAACAGAAATATATGTGCAAGATAGGAAGATAAAGACCTTATAAAGACCATAAGAGGAAAATCGGATAAGTGATACGACTGCTTTGAGTGAATGTATCCTTGTTTTATTTGAAGCAATTATGGGCTGAATTATTTGAGGACGATACTGTTACCAAAAGAACAATTTTTTGAATGCAGAAATAACGTGCTGTTTGAATGGTAATATTAGACAAGAAGTTAGATTGCAGCTGGTAACGTTTAGCATTGATGCTCACAACGTTTCAAAACGAAATGTCACAATCTGATTGTGAGTATAACTAACATGTAGCCTTACATGTAGCGTAGCTTTTGTTGATAAATGGTAATATTAAACTGAGTGAATAGGGTGCAACCAATAGCAGAGTATGGGGCACGTTGGAACAAATGGTGCCTGTCGTCTGGGCTCCGAAATGTGTGTGAATTCCTAAGGGACCAAACTGCTGAGGTCATCGGTCCCTAGACTTACACACTACTTAAACTAACTTACGCTTAGAACAACACACACACACCCATGCCCGAGAGAGGACTCGAATCTCCGGCGGGAGGGGCCGCGCAACCCGTGACATGGCGCCTCAAACCGCGAGGCCACTACGTGCGGCGTCTGGGCTCCGAGGTCATATTTGGGTCATTCCAGTGATTGGCAGGGAAAGGTTGTGAAACCAGATTTGCATATGGAGTTTCAACGAAGCTCATGATTTTCAGCCTTGTACTCAGAACTGATTGTGTTCTTTTGGTTCTGAGTAGAGTGAATGGAGTGAAACAGAGACTTCTGTGAAAGACTATGCTGCGATTTCCTGGACTTGGGCTGAGAACTGTAGAATCTTCCTAAGTGTGTAAGGTGAGCACAAGATATCAGAGACTGCTACTCAGGTAGCTGACTGTGTGTGGCGTGCACACAAGGGTTTTGAGAAGAGGCAACTCTCCATCCAGTCCAGTTAACGATCGCTGTAGGAAACCCTGAAGTATCACTTTGTAAGATTGAAAGAAATCTCTCCCACAGGTGAGAATATTAAAATCCTAATGGTACACTGCCAAAGCATTCGCAACAAAGAGCCAGCGTTTGAAGCGCTCATGAAAAAGCAGTGAAGCTCACATAATACTAGGTACAGAAAGCTGGATGAGACCTGAAATTAATAGCAGTGAGATTTTTGGGGAAAATTTAAGTGTACATCGGAAAGATAGGTTTATGGCAATGCAGGTGGCGTACTGGTCGCATTAGACAAGAAACTCAGATCCACCGACATAAGAATTGAAGCTGCATGTGAGATAGTTTGGGCTAGATTCAGTAGCAGAGGTGGGCATAAAATCATAATTAGGTTTCTCTACCACCCACCAGAGTCATCTCCTGATGTAACCGAAAACTTTAGTGAATACCTCATTTCACTTATACGTAAGTTCCCCAATCATCCTGTAATCGTCGGTGATGACTTTAGTCATCCATCAATCAATTGGGAAAATTACAGTTTTGTTTGTGATAGGCGGATAAGACATCTTATGAAAAGTTACGAAATGCCTTCCTTGAAAACTACCTTTAACAGATAGTTAGGAACCGCACTCGTGGTGGAACTATATTGGATTAAATGGCAGTCAATATACCTGACCTCTTTGAGGATGTCCACATCGAAACTGGTGTCAGTGACCATGCCGCAGTTGTGGCAGAAATTATCGACAAAGTGCAAATAACACCTAATACATGCAGAAGGGTTCATTAAAATGGATAAAATTTCAGGAGTGACATATCTGAATGCCTCCCCATGAACCATGGACCTTGCCGTTGGTGGGGAGGCTTGCGTGCCTCAGCGATACAGATAGCCGTACCGTAGGTGCAACCACAACGGAGGGGTATCTGTTGAGAGGCCAGACAAACGTGTGGTTCCTGAAGAGGGGCAGCAGCCTTTTCAGTAGTTGCAAGGGCAACAGTCTGGATGATTGACTGATCTGGCCTTGTAACATTAACCAAAACGGCCTTGCTGTGCTGGTACTGCGAACGGCTGAAAGCAAGGGGAAACTACAGCCGTAATTTTTCCCGAGGGCATGCAGCTTTACTGTATGATTACATGTTGATGGCGTCCTCTTGGGTAAAATATTCCGGAGGTAAAATAGTCCCCCATTCGGATCTCCGGGCGGGGACTACTCAAGAGGATGTCGTTATCAGGAGAAAGAAAACTGGCGTTTTACGGATCGGAGCGTGGAATGTCAGATCCCTTAATCGGGCAGGTAGGTTAGAAAATTTAAAAAGGGAAATGGATAGGTTGAAGTTAGATATAGTGGGAATTAGTGAAGTTCGATGGCAGGAGGAACAAGACTTCTGGTCAGGTGACTACAGGGTTATAAACACAAAATCAAATAGGGGTAATGCAGGAGTAGGTTTAATAATGAATAGGAAAATAGGAATGCGGCTAAGCTACTACAAACAGCATAGTAAACGCATTATTGTGGCCAAGATAGATACGAAGCCCACACCTACTACAGTAGTACAAGTTTATATGCCAACTAGCTCTGCAGATGACGAAGAATTTGAAGAAATGTATGATGAAATAAAAGAAATTATTCAGATTGTGAAGGGAGACGAAAATTTAATAGTCAAGGGGGACTGGAATTCGAGTGTAGGAAAAGGGAGAGAAGGAAACATAGTAGGTGAATATGGATTGGGGGACAGAAATGAAAGAGGAAGCCGCCTGGTAGAATTTTGCACAGAGCACAACATAATCATAACTAACACTTGGTTTAAGAATCATGAAAGAAGGTTGTATACATGGAAGAACCCTGGAGATACTAAAAGGTATCAGATAGATTATATAATGGTAAGACAGAGATTTAGGAACCAGGTTTTAAATTGTAAGACATTTCCAGGGGCAGATGTGGACTCTGACCACAATCTGTTGGTTATGACCTGTAGATTAAAACTGAAGAAACTGCAAAAAGGTGGGAATTTAAGGAGATGGGACCTGGATAAACTAAAAGAACCAGAGGTTGTACAGAGATTCAGGGAGAGCATAAGGGAGCAATTCACAGGAATGGGGGAAATAAATACAGTAGAAGAAGAATGGGTAACTTTGAGGGATGAAGTAGTGAAGGCAGCAGTGGATCAAGTAGGTAAAAAGACGAGGGCTAGTAGAAATCCTTGGGCAAAACAGAAGAAATATTGAATTTAATTGATGAAAGGAGAAAATATAAAAATGCAGTAAGTGAAACAGGCAAAAAGGAATACAAATGTCTCAAAAATGAGATCGACAGGAAGTGCAAAATGGCTAAGCAGGGATGGCTAGAGGACAAATGTAAAGATGTAGAGGCCTATCTCACTAAGGGTAAGATAGATACCGCCTACAGGAAAATTAAAGAGACCTTTGGAGACAAGAGAACGACTTGTATGAATATCAAGAGCTCAGATGGAAATCCAGTTCTAAGCAAAGAAGGGAAAGCAGAAAGGTGGAAGGAGTATATAGAGGGTCTATACAAGGGCGATGTACTTGAGGACAATATTATGGAAATGGAAGAGGATGTAGATGAAGATGAAATGGGAGATATGATACTGCGTGAAGAGTTTGACAGAGCACTGAAAGACCTGAGTCGAAACAAGGCCCCCAGAGTAGACAATATTCCATTGGAACTACTGACGGCCGTGGGAGAGCCAGTCCTGACAAAACTCTACCATCTGGTGAGCAAGATGTATGAAACAGGCGAAATACCCACACACTTCAAGAAGAATATAATAATTCCAATCCCAAAGAAAGCAGGTGTTGACATATGTGAAAATTACTGAACTATCAGCTTAATAAGTCACAGCTGCAAAATACTAACACGAATTCTTTACAGACGAATGGAAAAACTAGTAGAAGCCAACCTCGGGGAAGATCAGTTTGGATTCCGTAGAAACACGGGAACACGTGAGGCAATACTGACCTTACGACTTATCTTAGAAGAAAGATTAAGGAAAGGTAAACCTACGTTTCTAGCATTTGTAGACTTAGAGAAAGCTTTTGACAATGTTGACTGGAATACTCTCTTTCAAATTCTAAAGGTGGCAGGGGTAAAATACAGGGAGCGAAAGGCTATTTACAATTTGTACAGAAACCAGATGGCAGTTATAAGAGTTGAGGGACATGAAAGGGAAGCAGTGGTTGGGAAGGGAGTAAGACAGGGTTGTAGCCTCTCCCCGATGTTGTTCAATCTGTATATTGAACAAGCAGTAAAGGAAACAAAAGAATAATTCGGAGTAGGTATTAAAATTCATGGAGTAGAAATAAAAACTTTGAGGTTCGCCGATGACATTGTAATTCTGTCAGAGACAGCAAAGGACTTGGAAGAGCAGTTGAATGGAATGGACAGTGTCTTGAAAGGAGGATATAAGATGAACATCAACAAAAGCAAAACAAGGATAATGGAATGTAGTCTAATTAAGTCAGGTGATGCTGAGGGAATTAGATTAGGAAATTAGGCACTTAAAGTAGTAAAGGAGTTCTGCTATTTGGGGAGCAAAATAACTGATGATGGTCGAAGTAGAGAGGATATAAAATGTAGGCTGGCAATGGCAAGGAAAGCGTTTCTGAAGAAGAGAAATTTGTTAACATCCAGTATTGATTTAAGTGTCAGGAAGTCATTTCTGAAAGTATTCGTATGGAGTGTAGCCATGTATGGAAGTGAAACATGGACGATAAATAGTTTGGACAAGAAGAGAATAGAAGCTTTCGAAATGTGGTGCTACAGAAGAATGCTGAAGATTAGATGGGTAGATCACATAACTAATGAGGAGGTATTGAATAGGATTGGGGAGAAGAGAAGTTTGTGGCACAACTTGACCAGAAGAAGGGATCGGTTGGTAGGACATGTTCTGAGGCATCAAGGGATCACCAATATAGTATTGGAGGGGAGCGTGGAGGGTAAAAATCGTAGAGGGAGACCAAGAGATGAATACACTAAGCAGATTCAGAAGGATGTAGGTTGCAGTAGGTACTGGGAGATGAAAAAGCTTGCACAGGATAGAGTGGCATGGAGAGCTGCATCAAACCAGTCTCAGGACTGAAGACCACAACAACAACAACATATCTGAATGAGGAACTGATACTCTCAGCACATGGCAGGAGTATGTAGAGGAACTATGGCTCAAGTTTAAAAGAATAGGTTGTCCATGCACTGAGTAGATATGTACCCAGTAGAACAGTTCACAAGGGGAAGGAACCTCCATGGTGTACAGTCACTGAAAAAAACTTCTAAAGAAACACAGCTTACAGCATAATAAACGTAAATGAGAGAGTAGGGCCATAGACAGACTTTTGGTGGATGAAATGCGTTTAGCTGTCAAGAGAGCAATGCGTGATGCTTTTAGTGAGTACCGTGGCAGAATATCGTCAAATGATATTTCACAAAAACCAAATAATTTCTGTTCGTATTTAAATGCTGTTGGTGGCGCCAAAGTTAGTGTCCAGCCCCTAACGAATGAGACAGGATCTGAAATTGAGGTTAGCAAAACAAAATCTGAATGGCTTAACTCCGTTTTCAAATGTTACTTTATAAAGGAAACCCCAGGAGAATTCTCGCAATTTAATCTTCGTATTACTGAGAAGATGAATGGTATAAGTATTAGTGTCTGAGGTGTTGAAAAACAGTTGAAATCGTTAAAATTGAACAAAGCTGTCTACAAGAAGTGTAGTACGAGTGGAAGTGATCCATAAAACTACCGTCCAATTTCCTTGACATCGATTTGTTGTAGAGTCTTAGAACATATTCTGAGCTCAAACATAATGAGGTATTTTGAACAGAGTGACCTCTTCAGTGCCAACCAGCATGGATTCCTAAAACATCGATGGTGTGAAAGCCAACACTCAGTTTTCTCACATCATCTGCTTTGTATCAAGGCAGTCAGGTAGACGCAGTATTTGTTGGTTTCCAAATAGCATTTGGCTCAGTACCACACCTACGCTTATTGTCCAAAGTACGATTGTATGGGGTATCAAGTGAAATCTGTAACATGACTGAGGAGTTTTTGGGAAGAATGACAGAGCATTTTATCTTGGATGGATAATCATCGTCAGATGTATTAGTAACTTCGGGTGAGGCCCAGAGAAGTGTGTTGGAACCCATGCGTTTCATTTTTATATTAATGGCCTTGCGGAGAATATTAATAGCAACCTCATACTTTTTGCAGATGATGCAGTTATCTATATTGGGGTACTGTCTGCAAGAGGCTGCACAGATATTCAATTAGATCTTGATATGATTTCAAAGTCATGCAAAGATTGACAAATTGCTTACACTTTCGGAAATGTAAAATTATGCACTTCATAAAACGAAAAAAACTAGTATCCTATGACTACAATATCAATGAGTCACATTTGGAATGGACCGACTTATACAAGCACATGCGTGTAACACTTTGTAGCGATATGAAATGGAATGATAACATAGGCCCTATCGTAGATGAAGAAGGTGGCAGTCTTCCGTATATTGGTAAAAATCTGAGGAAACGCAATCATTCTACAAAGGAGATCGCTTACACATCACTCGTGAGACCTATTCTAGAATATTGCTCAACTGCGTGGGACCCGTACCAAATAGGACTAGCAGGGGATACTGAAATATACAGAGAAGGGCAGTAAGAATGGTCATAGGTGTGTTTGATCCAACCGTGGGAGAACTGGTTGGAAATAGAAGAAAACTATCCCAAGAAAGTCAGTTAACAAAATTTCAAGAGCCGGCTTTAAATGATTACTCTAAGAATATACTACAACCCCCTATGTAAGATGGTGCGGGAAGAAACCCTACTAATTGGCACAGCGGGACATAGTCTCTGCCACGCACTTCACTGTAGTTTTGAGTGTGTAGATGAAGATGTAGATGTAGAAATGAAGACAGCAGTTACCCAATTAGGCTATTTCTGTTTAGACTTCTTCGTTCCACATCTATTTCAAGTTTTTAAGCCATTAACGATTGTTTAGCTGTATATATGTCTATAACACACACTATATTTTCGCCACGGAACAAAAACATAAATGTGTAAATGCAACGGAAAGACCGTTGCCTATAACACGTAGCCATACGTACAGAAGTGTCAGCAAATTCACATGTTGAGCTTTCGTTCGTTTTGGTTTACAGATTGTAGTGTTGTTGATGGTTTTGACAGGTAGTCGACGTACATTAAGCAGCACGTGCGGGAAGAGCAACTATCTCCAGATTCTGAATGTCCACGTGCAGAAAAAAAAAAAAAAAAACGTGATGGTACTCTTGGGGAGTTGGGTATACACAAACCTACATATACAAACATTTATGTGCCAGCGAAAGGCTACCATATTCAAGGAAAGCTGTTTTCTTGCATGACTTCACTGAGACAGCGACTATTTGAGACGAGGATATACTGCCGATGGAGCTGGGTTGTCAGTAAAAGACCTCTGCTGCCGACGGCTACAAAAGGGGAGGTCTTGAGAGGCCATTATGACACCGAGCCTTAGAAACAAGAGATCAGAGTCTCCGCCTCGCCAGATGCTGCTGCAGTCTCTGCAATAATCGGCCGATCTCTAAACAAGAAAGAAATCAAACCTGCGGTGCGACCACCAGCAAAAACAAGGAAACTCTCGGACAGAGTGAAAGAAAACGTAGGCCATCGGACGTTTGCAGTACGTCGAATTCACTGCGAGTGCGGTACTCGCCTATACAGGATGGTCAGAAATGGTCTGAAAAGCTAGTAAGGTTAATGTTGAGTAGATTGATCTGACAAATAATTGTTATAAATGAAATTTTGATGCGTTGCACCGTTTTAGAATTAATTAACATTGAAACTAGCCAATCATGCCGTTGCTCTCAAATTCAAGCGGGGCAGTAATACAATTTAGTGTTAGTTGTTCTCATAGCGTAGATGATAACGTACGAGACTGTTCAGCATTAGGCTCGGGTTCGATCCTTACCACCATCCCATATCCAATTTTTGTATCGCTCTCTTATTCGGTCTTAGGAAATCAAGCAAAGAACACGTTTGCCGACACTATTTCTGTCTGGGGCCTTGAACTTCGTGCACAACAACCTAATTGGCGATCTACAACGCTAATCAACTGAGAAACGGCACATTGTATCAAATTTTTTTCTAATCAGTTATATCTCAGCACAATATACTCTGCAACACCCTTAAAAGCTTTTCAAACTGTTTCTGATCGTCCTGTACATGCAATGTAAGACTAAGCGAGGACGGAGAATTAGCCTTGGCTGAAGAGCGCTTCACAGTAGCGCTTACTGTCGACTTGGAAAATACTTGTGTTATCTGGCTGGCCTGTGGCTGGTGGGACATTATTACTGAGGAAGCACTTGAGATACGACCTGGCATTCCCGAACAGCTAAGCGCGTCACAGCGCCGCTTCCGAGATACGAGGAGGTTACCCTTCCCCGAATCGATACTCCATCGCAGATTAGTAACGAGGGCTGTTGAGCTGTATAGCCTGCATAGCTGGTGTCCCACATTCAACTATGTGGACACTATGGTGGCTTTAGAAAGCTTCCTCACACTTGAAAATGAACTACTGTAGACCCAGACAGATGGGGCGCACAGATTCCGCTCCGGGGTGAGTGGTGCCGCCAGAATGGGAAGGAGGCAACCAACTACCAAGAACATTGGCTCAAGCCATATAGCTGTGCCTGACACTATAAATGCTGGATATGGCAAAAGAAGAAGGAAAAGAAGAAGAAGAAGAAGAATTGAGATGCAATTACATCGAATGTCCTTTATTGAGAAAAGCGATTTGCTCTCATTGTTGCTTGGCCACCTTTATTCGTAACAATGACACAGGAGTGACAACACTCTGCATTTTGCAAGACGGCAGAGGGCCAGCTGCTGATCACGTGTACACAGGACCAGGAGGTGACGTTCTATGTACCTCCAGCACTTATCCTGAAGGTGAACAGAGGGACCATGTCTTCTGTAACGTCAAGGACACTGTGTAAAAATGGTTCAAATGGCTCTGAACACTATGGGACTCAACTTCTGAGGTCATTAGTCCCCTAGAACGTCGAACTAGTTAAACCTAAATAACCTAAGGATATCACACACATTCATGCCCGAGGCAGGATTCGAACCTGCGACGGTAGCGGTCTCGCTAACTGTGTAAAAATATAAAGCAGAAAAACGAATAAAAGTGAGCATGCACTAGTAATTTTAGAGATCTGTGATCCGTGAGCCATGGACCCTGCCGTTTGTGGCGTTACTTGCGTGCCTCAGCCCCTTAGGGCCCCTTGGTCCAGAGACAGGTAGTGCTATTTTCATTGTTTTCTACAAGAAGTGCCTAGTAACCACAGTTTAGTGAATAAACAGCCGCCTTTAGTGAATTAGCAGTCTAGTTAAAGGTTGATTGACTCTCTTCAGTAAATTGATTCCTTAGGATGGATAGGATGTGTGACTGCTGTGTACGGACGCATAAGGAGCTGGCCACTGTTCGCGAACAGCTGAGCGTGTTGATGGCCGCGGTCAGCCGTCTTCAGGCTGCTGCCTCGGAGTGTAGCGGCAGTGGGGAGTCTGGTACGTCGCAAGGTACACTCCATGTGTTACATGCTTCACCCACTGTCCCTGCTGTCGAGACATCTTCGCGTGTACTGGGCGCGGTTGGGCCCCCCTCTCCCCAAGGGGAGTGGCGGGTTCAGCGGCGTTCGCGGCGCACGAGGCGGAGGGTCAATGTGGAGGCTGGCCGTGTGGCATCGCCCGCTCTGCCTGTGAGTGGACATGTGGCTGCTCCTTCAGAAAGGTCCGAGCAGGCACACGGGGGGAGGGGTTTATTAGTTATTGGGAGCTCCAACGTTAGGCGGGTGATGGAGCCCCTTAGGGCAATAGCGGGAAGGTCGGGGAAGAAGGCCAGGGTTCACTCTGTCCGCTTGCCGGGGGGTCTCATCCGAGATGTGGAGGAGGCCCTACCGGCGGCGATAGAGAGCACTGGGTGCACCCGACTGCAAATTTTTGCTCATGTCGGCACCAATGACTCCTGCCGTCTGGGTTCAGAGGTCATCCTCAGTTCGTACAGGCGGTTGGCGGAATTGGTGAAGGCAGAAAGCCTCGTTCGCGGGGTGAAATCAGAGCTAACTATTTGTAATATCGTTCCCAGAACCGATCGCGGTCCTCTGGTTTGGAGCCGAGTGGAAGGCTTAAACCAGAGGCTCAGACGATTCTGCGGAGATCTGGGGTGCAAATTTCTCGACCTCCGCTATCGGCTGGAGAAATGTAGGGTTCCCCTGAATAGGTCAGGCGTGCACTACACACCGGAGACGTCTACAAGGGTAGCAGAGTACGTGTGGAATGCACATGGTTTTTTTTTAGGTTAGATACTTCCCTCCCTAGGCCCGACAAGACGCCTCCTGAGATGAGACAAGGTAGGAGTAGGCAAAATGCAACAGGGAATAACAATATTAATGTGCTAATAGTAAACTGCAGGAGCGTCTACAGAAAGGTCCCAGAACTGCTCTCATTAATAAACGGTCACAACGCCCATATAGTACTAGGGACAGAAAGTTGGCTGAAACCAGACGTAAACAGTAATGAAATCCTAAACTCAGATTGGAATGTATACCGCAGAGACAGGCTGGACAGTGAAGGGGGAGGCGTGTTTATAGCGATAAGAAGTGCAAAAGTATCGAAGGAAATTGACGGAGATCCGAAATGTGAAATGATTTGGGTGAAGGTCACGGTTAAAGCAGGCTCAGACATGGTAATTGGATGTCTCTATAGGCCCCCTGGCTCAGCAGCTTTTGTGGCTGAGCACCTGAAGGATAATTTGGATAATATTTCGAGTAGATTTCCCCACCATGTTATAGTTCTGGGTGGAGATTTTAATATGCCGGATATAGACTGGGAGACTCAGACGTTCATAACGGGTGGCAGGGACAAAGAATCCAGTGAAATTTTTTTAAGTGCTTTATTTGAAAATTACCTTGAGCAGTTAAACAGAGAACCGACTCGTGGCGATAACATATTAGACCTTCTGGTGACAAACGGACCCGAACTATTTGAAAAAGTTAACGCAGAACAGGGAATCAGCGATCATAAAGCGGTTACGGCATCGATGATTTCAGCCGTAAATAGGAATATTAGAAAGGGTAGGAAGATTTTTCTGTTTAGAAAAAGTGACAAAAAGCAGATTTTAGAGTACCTGTTGGCTCAACACAAAAGATTTGTCTCAAGTACAGATAGTGTTGAGGATCAGTGGACAAAGTTCAAAACCGTCGTACATAATGCGTTAGATGAGTATGTGCCAAGCAAGATCGTAAGAGATGGAAAAGAGCCACCGTGGTACAAAAACCGAATTAGAAAACTGCTGCGGAAGCAAAGGGAACTTCACAGCAAACATAAACATAGCCAAAGCCTTGCAGACAAACAAAAATTACGAGAAGCGAAATGTAGTGTGAGGAGGGCTATGCGAGAGGCGTTCAATGAATTCGAAAGTAAAGTTCTATGTACTGACTTGGCAGAAAATCCTAAGAAATTTTGGTCTTATGTCAAAGCGGTAGGTGGATCAAAACAAAATGTCCAGACACTCTGTGACCAAAATGGTACTGAAACAGAGGATGACAGACTAAAGGCCGAAATACTAAATGTCGTTTTCCAAAGTTGTTTCACAGAGGAAGATTGCACTGTAGTTCCTTCTCTAAATTGTCGCACAGATGACAAAATGGTAGATATCGAAATAGACGACAGAGGGATAGAGAAACAATTAAAATCGCTCAAAAGAGGAAAGGCCTCTGGACCTGATGGGATATCAGTTCAATTTTACACAGAGTACGCGAAGGAACTTGCCCCCCTTCTTGCAGCGGTGTACCGTAGGTCTCTAGAAGAGCGTAGCGTTCCAAAGGATTGGAAAAGGGCACAGGTCATCCCCGTTTTCAAGAAGAGACGTCGAGCAGATGTGCAGAACTATAGACCTATATCTCTAACGTCGATCAGTTGTAGAATTTTGGAACACGTATTGTGTTCGAGTATAATGACTTTTCTGGAGACAAGAAATCTACTCTGTAGGAATCAGCATGGATTTCGAAAAAGACGGTCTTGTGAAACCCAGCTCGCGCTATTCGTCCACGAGACTCAGAGGGCCATAGACACGGGTTCACAGGTAGATGCCGTGTTTCTTGACTTCCGCAAGGCGTTCGATACAGTTCCCCACAGTCGTTTAATGAACAAAGTAAGAGCATATGGACTATCAGACCAATTGTGTAATTGGATTGAGGAGTTCCTAGATAACAGGACGCAGCATGTCATTCTCAATGGAGAGAAGTCTTCCGAAGTAAGAGTGATTTCAGGTGTGCCGCAGGGGAGTGTCATAGGACCGTTGCTATTCACAATATACATAAATGACCTTGTGGATGACATCGGAAGTTCACTGAGGCTTTTTGCGGATGATGCTGTGGTGTATCGAGAGGTTGTAACAATGGAAAATTGAACTGAAATGCAGGAGGATCTGCAGCGAATTGACGCATGGTGCAGGGAATGGCAATTGAATCTCAATGTAGACAAGTGTAATGTGCTGCGAATACACAGAAAGATAGATCCTTTATCATTTAGCTACAAAATAGCAGGTCAACAACTGGAAGCAGTTAATACCATAAATTATCCGGGAGTACGCATTAGGAGTGATTTAAAATGGAATGATCATATAATGTTGATCGTCGGTAAAGCAGATGCCAGACTGAGATTCATTGGAAGAATCCTAAGGAAATGCAATCCGAAAACAAAGGAAGTAGGTTACAGTACGCTTGTTCGCCCACTGCTTGAATACTGCTCAGCAGTGTGGGATCCGTTGATAGAAGATATAGAGAAGATCCAACGGAGAGCAGCGCGCTTCGTTACAGGATCATTTAGTAATCGCGAAAGCGTTACGGAGATGATAGATAAACTCCAGTGGAAGACTCTGCAGGAGAGACGCTCAGTAGCTCGGTACGGGCTTTTGTCAAAGTTTCGAGAACATACCTTCACCGAAGAGACAAGCAGTATTTTGCTCCCTCCTACGTATATCTCGCGAAGAGAACATGAGGATAAAATCAGAGAGATTAGAGCTCACACAGGGGCATACCGACAATCCTTCTTTCCACGAACAATACGAGACTGGAATAGAAGGGAGAACCGATAGAGGTACTCAAGGTACCCTCCGCCACACACCGTCAGATGGCTTGCGGAGTATGGATGTAGATGTAGATGTAAGATATTCGTACCATAGGTGCACCCTCAGCGGTGGCGTGTGCAATGAAAGGCCAGACAAAAATGTGGTAACTGGAGAGGGGCAGCAGTCTTCTCATTAGTTGCAAGGACAACAGTTTGGATGATTGACTGATCTGATCTTGTAGCAACAACAACGCGCCTGGAATAAAAGAAATTCCGTCAAAACTACCGATAGCCCTCGGAGAGCCACCCACGATAAAAGTATTTCATCTGTTGTGCAAGATGAATGAGACAGGTGAAATACACTCACACTGAAGAAGAATGTAATAATTCCAGTAACTAAGAAAGCAGCTACTAACATCTGTCAATATCACCGAACTATCAGTTTAATAATTCTCGGTTGGAAGATATTAAGACGAATTATTTACAGAATAATGGGAAAACTCGTAGAGGCCAATCTCGGGAAAGAAATGTTTGGATTTCGGAGGAGTGCAGGAACACGCGAAGCTATACTGATCCCTTGTTTTATCTTGGAAGACAGGGTCATGAAAGGCAAACCTATGTTTATAGCTTTTGTAGGTTCAGAGAAAGTTTTTCAAAAAGTCGACTGAAATACATTGTTTGGAACTCTGAAGGTACCAGGGGTCAAATTCAGGGAGCGGACGCTGTCAATAACATGTACGAAAGCCTGACAGCTGTTTAAGAGTCGAGGGACATGAAAGTAAAGCACTGGTCGAGAAGGCAATGAGAAAGCGTTGTACCCTAGCGCCTGTGTTATTCAGCCTGTACAATGAGAAAGCAGTGAAGGTAGCCAAAGAAAAATTGGCAGTAGGAATTAAAGTTCAGGATCAAGGAATGAAACCTTTGAGGTTTGTCTAATGCATTAACAAATTCAAAAGAAGGAAATGGAATGTAGTCGAATTAAATACCGTCATGCCGAAGGAATTATACTAGGAAGCAACACAGTAAAAACAGTAGATGAGTTTTGCTCTTTGGATGGCAAAACAACTGATGATGACCGAAGTAGAGAGGATATAACATGTACACTGGAAATGACAAGAAAAGCGTTTCAGAAGAAGTGGAATCTGTTAACATCGAATATAGACAAGTGTGGATGATAAAACAGTTCAGACAGTAAGAGAATAGAATCTTTCGGAATGTGGTGCTACAGAAGAATACTGAAGATTAAATGTGTAGATCACGTAAGTTATAAGCAGGTAATGAATAGAGTCACCGAGATAAGAAATTTGTGGCACAACTTGACTAAAAGAAGGGATCAGTTGATACGACACTTTCTGAGACAAAAAGGGCTCACCAGTTTATCATTGGAATGATGTGGGGGTGGGGGACAAAAATCGCAGAGGGAGACCAAGAGTTGGATACAGTAAGCTGGTTCACAAGGATGCGGGTTGCAGCAGTTATCCGGAGATAAGGAGTCCTGAACAGGATAGAGTAGCACGAAGAGCTTCATTAAACCATCTTCGTACTGAAAACGAAGAGAGCAACAACATACACATATAAACTGACGGAAAAAATCACAACACCAAAAAATAATTGATACAAAGTAATGACATTTGGAATATGTTTTTATAGGTAACATTATTAACATTGCAAGATCACAGGATAATGCAAGCGCGAGATAAGCCACTGAAAATGTGTAATGATGGTACATTAATAACCAGTGTCGGAACCAGGATGTTGAATTTAAGCATGTAAACGTGCATGCCTTGTCTTTTACGCGTACCGAATGTCAGTTTGTTGGATGGGGCTCCATGCCTGTTGCAATACAGGGACGCTTAATGCTGTTCGTGGATAACGTAGCTGTTGTCGTCTGATGACGTCCCATATGTGCTCGACTGCAAACGGATCTGCTGATCGAGCAGGCCAAGACAACACTTCGACAATCTGCTGAGCATGTTGGGTTAAATGAGCGGTATGTGGGCGACCGTTTTCCTGATGGGCACCACCTCTAGAATGGTGTTCACGACTAGGAGCTTAGCAAGTCCAGTCACCAAATTGACGGACAAATTTGCAGTCAGTGCGTGGGATAACCACGAGACTGCTCATGCTGTCACACGGATCCTCATCCCAGACCATAACTGCTGGTGTAGGTTTATTGTGTCCAGCACGCAGACAGGATGGTTGCATACACTCAACTTCATCACTGGCATCAAGGCAGAGCCAGATTTTATCAGAAAACGTAACAGACTTCCACCCTGCCCTGCAGTGTGCTCTCGTTTGACACCCGTGAATTCGCAAACGGCTGTGGTTTGGCGTCAGTGGAATAGACGCTAGAGGGTTTCTGTCTCGGAGCTGTCCTTGAAGTAACCGATTTGTAACATTTCGTTGTGTCACTGTCGGGCCAACTGCAGCTCAAAGTGTTGCTTCACCTGCAGTACGATGCGCCAAAGGCACATGCCGAACATGACGGTCTTCCCTATCGGCCGTGACAAGTGACCCTCCTTGCGGCAGTACGTTCTCGTGACCAAAACTGCCAACAATATTGTACAGTGGCTACAATCCTTTCAAGACTTTCTGCAGTATGACAGATAGAACGTCCAGCCTCTCGTAGCTCTATCACACGGCCTCGTTCAAACTCAGTGAAGTGTTGATAATGGTCTTTTTGTCGCCTTAAAGGCGTTGATGACTAACATCAACTCAGCACGTCCAATCTCAAAGTAACTCTCACGACCGTTACGGCGTGCATTTAAAGCAAATCCGGTTCGCATCTTTATAGTGGCGCTACTGGCGTGAAACTGGAACCGATATCATCTTTCACACGTAAAGAGGAGGACGGAAGGATGATTGGGCTTAACTTCCCGTCGACATCGACGTCATTAGTGCAGAACACAGGCTCGGATTGCATGAGAAATGCGCAGGGAAATGAGCCGTGCCTTTTCAGAGGAACCCTCCACACATTTTCTCCACTGACAATTAGAAATGCTACACCAAGAAGAAATGCAGACGATAAACGGGTATTCATTGGACAAATATATTATACTACAGCTGACATGTGATTACATTTTCACCCAATTTGGGTGGATAGATCCTGAGAAATCAGTACCCAGAACAACGACCTCTGGCCGTAATAACGGCCTTCATACGCCTAGGCATTGAGTCAAACAGAGCTTGAATGGCGTGTACAGGTACAGCTGCCCGTGCAGCTTCAACACGATTCCACACTTCACAAGAGTAGTGACTGGCGTATTGTGGCGAGCCAGTTGCTCGGCCACCATTCACCAGACGTTTTCAATTGGTGAGAGATCGGGAGAATGTGCGGGCCAGGGCAGCAGTCGAACATTTTTTTATCCAGAAAGGCGGTGTGCATTATCCTGCAGAAATGTAGGGTTTCGCAGGGATCAAATGAAGGGTAGAGCCACGGGTCGTAACACATGTGAAATGTTACGTCCACTGTTCAAAGTGCCGTCAATGAGAACAAGAGGTGATCGAGACGTGTAACCAATGGCACCCCATACCATCACGTCGGGTGATACGCCAGTATGGCGATAACGAATACACGCTTCCAATGTGCGTTCACCGCGATGTCGCCAAACACGGATGTGACCATCATGATGCTGTAGAAAGGTGCACCCAGGTTCGTCGTTGAGTACACCATCGCAGGCGCTCCTGTCTGTGATGCTGCGTCAGTGGTAATCGCAGCCATGGTATCGGAGCTGACAGTCCATGCTGCTGAAAACGTCGTCGAATTATTCGTGCAGATGGATGTTGTCTTGCAAACGTCCCCATCTGTTGACTCAGGGATCGAGACGCGGCTGCACGATCCGTTACAGCGAGAAAGCGGATAAGATGGCAGTTATATCGACTGCTAGTGATACGAGGCCCTCGGGATCCAGCACGGCGTTCCGTATTACCCTCCTGAACCGACCGATTCCATATTCTGCTAACAGTCATTGGATCTCGACCAAAGCGAGCAGCAATGTCGCGAATCAATAAACCGCAATCGCGATAGCCTACAATCCGACCTTTATCAAAGTCAGAAACGTGATGGTACGCATTTCTCCTCCTTACACGAGGCATCACAACATTTCATTAGGCAACGCCGGTCAACTGCTGTTTTTATATGAGAAATCGGTTGGAAACTTTCCTCATGTCGCACGTTGTAGGTGTCGCCACCGGTGGCAATCTCGTGTGAATGCTCTGAAAAGCTAATCATTTGCATATCACAGCATCTTCTTCTGCCGGTTAAATTTCGCGTCTGTAGTACGTCATGTTTGTGGTGTAGCAATTTTAATGGCCAGTAGTGTACTTGAAGCGATTTAGGGAAATCACGGAAAACCTAAATCTGAGTACGAAGAATACTGACTTGCTTATAGAGTTGGCTTCACAATTTTGTCTTCGCTGTAGTAGTGACTTTGTCGGGATGATTAGGATGAAATACTACGAAGACCGTGTACGGTGTTCAGCACGGGTGCAGTACTCACCGTGTAGACGGTCCCGGTGAACGGGACGCAGGTGATGATGACCAGGAGGTCGCCGAGTGCCAGCGACAGGATGTAGGTGTTGGGCGCGCTGCGCATGTTGCGGTGGCGCGCGAAGATGAGCACCAGGGTGCCGTTGCCCAGCACGCCGGCCACGAAGATGAGCGAGAAGATGATGGGCACCAGGTAGGTCTCGGGCCGCAGGTGGTACGGCAGATACGTCTCGTTGGGCATGGCGGTCGTGCTGGCCGCAGACAGCGTCACGTTGGCCCACGCCGCCCACGACCAGTTCCCGCCGTCCTCCACCTCAGCCTGCGCCTCTTGCGTCATTGTGTGCAGCTCACTCCCCTCTCTACCAGCTCCACTTCATTCCTATTCTTGCATCATGTGTTTCTAAGTTCACTAGCAGCGTGCAAAGTTTCCGTCTAACTGGTCACCAGAGGTCAGTATAGAGCACCACTATAGACGTAAAACTGAGAAATTAATAAGTTCACGTGCCAAAAGAGATTTCTGGCGCTCGTCTATTAATGCCACACTTCTTCAAAATTCTAGGACACTTCTTCTGTAAATGTTCATGTGCAAAAAACAAATGTCAAAAAGACTAGATTAGTGTCTTGGTGTGAAGATGTAGTAGCTCATAAAGACACAAAATGTTGTTTTGAAATTTAAGTACCAAAGGGCTCATCAAATTTCGTTGATACTTCGTGAAAGAGGAAAAGTAATTTTGCTCACTTAAGGCAGTTCCGAACATTATCTGCTCAGCTTCTTCAACTGAAGCCTCCATGAATAGCGGAGAGAACACCGTTTTATTAACTCCACGGTGGACAACTCAGCCATAGCTGCTGCGGCGCTGGTCGACTCAGGTTCTGCAACAGAAAAGGAAATTTGTTTAGCAGAATAGAAATTAACTGGAAAATAAATGTAAGGAATGCTTCAAAAGAAAGCTGCACTACTGAAAAAAGAAGATGTAGCCAAATAAATGTTTACAGTAATGTAAAAGTTTGTCAATTTCGGTCGCAAATATTCAAATAATTTCATTCGTAGGTTTTAATTTCTTCCTCTTAGAACAAATTTTGATCGCTTATCACATTTGTTTGTAAATTATCAATTATTTATTTACGTACAAAAACCGTGAGGCGTCTCAAAATGTAGAACAAATTGCTATAAATGTATACGATTTTTTGGAGCAAAAAGTTAAGTAAGATAATGTGTGTTGATACACTGGATAGTTTTCAACAAACGACAAAATTTCGATACCAGTTTCCCTTCCTTCACTTCTTATTTCTTCTCCAATCCTATCACCTCTCTTTTCTTTTATTCGCCGGCCGCTGTGGCCGAGCGGTTCTAGGTGCTTCAGTCACGAACCGCGCGACCGCTACGGTCGCAGGTTCGAATCCTGCCTCGGGGATGAATGTGTGTGATGTCCTTAGGTAAGCTAGGTATAAGTAGTTCTAAGTTCTAGGGGACTGATGACCTCAGATGTTAAGTCCCACGGTGCTCTGAGCAATTTGAACCATTTTTCTTTTATTCCTTTCCTTCTGCTTCTCTCTCGCTTCATTCAATTTCTTCCACTTTTGATCTTTTCTTTTATTCTGTTACCTTTTCTGTTTCCTTGTCCTTCGGTTGTTCTTTTTTTTGTTTTTAGTTTTCTGTTTGGTCTCCTATATTGTTATTTGTGTTGATTCTTTCTCATCGCAATCTTATTTTCCCACTCTCTAGATTCATTTGCATGTTCACATGTTCACATTCTATATTCTCAATATGTGTCAGAATTATTTTGCGATAATTAAGAAAAAAAATTACAGTCAGCCTCCTTTTGTCTGTGGAGTTTCATTATTATGATTTGATAAGAATTTGTATTTGTTTTCATTTTCGTAAAATATAGCTGATATCTGCGCTTTTGGCACCTTTTGAACTGCATTACTTATCAGCACACATTCCTCCAAAATGACTAGTTATATCTAACTAACTGTCTCTGATGAACAGCCATAGCTATCTCTCTTTAGAGTTTTAATGGACATTTTAATTACAGCTACTGCAGGTGAGTTGAGGTGGTTAGCTCGTGACTCTTGTAACATGTTTTAAAATTACCATTGCAGTAGCATGTGTTTCTGGATAAGATACTTATAGTAGTATCAACACGTAGGTCAGGTTTAAATAAATAGACTTCTTGCAACTGGGTGGCTATTTATCAAGTGAGGTACTCATAATTGCTGTTAGCAGACATACTCTAAATTTTGTGTCATCTACAGAAGGAGTCGTGGGGAATGAGTCACCTGCATACAGTAGCTAGCTGCTGCACACCTCTGTCCATCTAAAGGGAACCACGCACACGGCCAGTTTCCGCGTTGCTGTTACGAGGGAACGGCCACCCGAGCAATCGGTGGGAGGTGATTGCTTGCTCCACGGAGCGCGCCTATCTACTACATGCCGCACTGGCCGCTCAGATTAAAAGCCTCGCTTGGAGTCTCTTGGTCGCGCGCTACCGCTAAGGCCTCTACAGAAAACGTCGCCTGCTCGTCTGTGCACGCTCTCAGACACTGCAGCAACACAACCGTCTCATCTGAAAGACAGGAAGAACGTGAACACCACCGACAATATCTTGAAAGTTATTCACTTTGGTAAAAAGGACCCGTGATCTCCAGTAACTTGTCGCAGAGCCATAATGTAGATGTGATTTATTCGGTATGTTACCCAAAAGGAAGGAAAAAATATTGAGCTTTCTATTCAGATGGAAGGTATTATCAACAGAGGCAGAAAATGGAATGAGGGAAGTTGGGGCAGAACGAGTTACTTGAAGAGTTCAGTGAAAGGGCACTAGTTCAGGTATACATGCCAAGTTCACAAGCAGAGTATGAAGAGACACAGAAAGTATAGGAGAATACTGAATCGGTAATTTGGTATGTAAAACGAGATGGTTGGCACGGCGGGCGTTCAATAAGTAATGCAGCTCATATTTTTCTGAGAGCTGGTTGGTTTTATTCAAGATTTCAATACACCATAACACTCTCCATTCTTTTGGATAGAAAAACCTATCTTTCAGCATAATCTCCGTTCAGTGCGATGACCGTAAGTCATCTTACTGGGAGGCCACGTGTGGGGGCATGTGGGATTAGCCGAGCGGTCTAAGGCGCTGCAGTCATGGACTGTGCGACTGGTCCCGGAGGAGGTTCGAGTCCTCCCTCGGGCATGGGTGTGTGTGTTTGTCCTTAGGATAATTTAGGTAAAGTAGTCTGTAAGCTTAGGTACTGATGACCTTAGCAGTTAAGTCCCATAAGATTTCACACACATTTGATCATTTGTGTACGCATGATACCACTCTACTGGTTACGTCGGGGCCAACGCATTACGGCTTCAATAGCCTCCCTGTCACCCATGTACTGTTTCTCGCAGAGTGAATCCTTCATTGGGCCAGACAGATGAAAGTCAGAAGGTAAGAGATGCTGGCTGCAGGGTGGATGAGGAAGAACAGTCAAAGACAGTTTTGTGAGATCCTCTTGGGTGCCTCACACAAAGCATTGCGTTGTCTTCGAGAAGGAGAAGTTCTTCACACATTTGTGGCGACGAACACGTTGAAGTCTCTTCTGAGGGTAGCACAGAACACTCCAGAACTGACCATTCCAGCATGAGGGATTACGTCTAACAGAATAACGCCTTCAGAGTCCATGACTTTAAGGACTAAGTGTACGGTTTTGAACTTTTCCTTCGGAGGAGAGTTGCCGCCACACCAGGGATTGGCGTTCCTTTTACGGTTGTAAGTAATGATCCCATGTTACATGGCCTCTGACAATGTTCGACAAATAACTGTCACGATCAGCCTCGTAACGCGCAAGCAGTTCTGCACAGATGGTGCTTCATTGGTTTTTATGGTCGTCTGTTAGGTGACGAGGATCCCAGCGGCACACGCCTTTGAGTATCCAGACTGGTGAACGAGTGTGTCAGCACTTCCAAAAGAGACGTGCAGCTATGCAGCGAGGTGTTTCATTGCGGTCTGTCGATCACCTCGAATGAGAGTTTCCGCACGATACTAATGGTTCAAATGGCTCTAGGCACTATGGGACTTAACATCTGAGGTCATCAGTCCCCTGACTTAGAACTACTTAAACCTAACGAACCTAAGGACATCCCACACATCTATGCCCGAGGCAGGATTGGAACCTGCGACCGTAGCAGCAGTGCAGTTCCAGACTGAAGCGCCTAGAACCGCTAGGCCACAGCGGCCGGCCCACACGATACCACATTATAGGAGCCTCTGTGATGTGCGGGCGGCCGTCACGCCGCGGAATGGACAGGCCTGCGCGACCTGGTTGCGATGATGACGCCTCGCGCAAGGACTCGCCGCGCTTTTGTTCACTGACAGATCTCCGTAGACATTCCGCAAGTGCCTGTGAATATATACAATGCTCCGGTTTTCCGCCAAAATAAACGTCTGTGACAGCTCTATGCTATGAACGTACCTCCGTTGTAGACGCTATTTTGAAAGCTAGGTAAAGCGCCGCCACCTATTGAAGCTTCATGAAACTATAGGGGTTGAAGCGTGAATATTCCGACACGTCCAGCAACAAATTCTGCAGTTTCCCACTGAAACTCGCAGAGGAAAAAAATGTGTTGCGTTACTTATTCAACGCCCTCATGGTAATGGGGAGTGTTACGTAATGGAGGATTTGTAGTTATAGTTCCACCGATACAACTGTTGCATTAAAACAACGAAACGCTGTATTAACTAAATACCTTCGCGTCTGCTGTCGTAAGTATTCACAAGGTCAAATTTGATGTCGGTTCAACTTCTCAGAGACGGCGCTGATTGCACGACTGAAAAACAAAGACAGTTCGTAAATATTGCGATGGTAAGCTTACTCAACAGAATATAAATAAAATAAAGAATATTATAAGCAGTTTAAGAGGAAAGAGTGAAAACTAGTAGAAAACAGAATCGGTTGAAGCAATGAGTGTATCGTATTATTTAATACAGAGATCAAAATAGATTAAAATAGAGGAATTGTAGGTATAGTTCCACCGATACAACTGTTGCATTAAAACAACGAAACGCTGTATTAACTAAATACCTTCGCGTCTGCTGTCGTAAGTATTCACAAGGTCAAATTTGATGTCGGTTCAACTTCTCAGAGACGGCGCTGATTGCACGACTGAAAAACAAAGACAGTTCGTAAATATTGCGATGGTAAGCTTACTCAACAGAATATAAATAAAATAAAGAATATTATCAGCAGTTTAAGAGGAAAGAGTGAAAACTAGTAGAAAACAGAATCGGTTGAAGCAATAAGCGTAACGTATTATTTAATACAGAGATCAAAATAGATTAAAACATTGAAATTGGAACAGCAAGCTTGGAAAGAAAATGATCTATCACAGGGATATTTATTATCTTATTACTGGTTCCGTGCCTCAAGAAATAAAAGAAAGCTTCTGAACCAGAATTACAGGAGAAGGGGGTCATATAACGGAAAAATCAACGAAGACGTATGTGCTAAACGGTCCGTATGCACAGTATTTAATTCATCTGACGATAAAGAAAATGAATACATAGATGATAAGGAATATGATGAAGTGCAGCTGCAGTCATTTGAACTTACAAATTGGGGGATTCATACAGTGATTAAGTAAATGCGTTAAAAGCCTCTGAATGCAAATGGATTACTAAAGAGCTGAAAATGAATGCGAAGTAACTTACCACTTAAGCGACGCTAAAATAACACTGAATATTTTCTAAGAACTGAACATAAACTGGGAAGGCACTCTAACTGCAGGAAAAAGCAACGGTAAATTTACTGGCGGCACTAAATAACATCAAATGCTGGCTGCTACCTTTACTGAAACTCGCAAATCTTAAAATATTCTTGCTGTCTCGAGTACTCAAAATAATAACATAAAGGCTAAAGTACTAGTGTTCAACTACATCTTCCTGTTCCGTTTTCTAATTATCACCCATAATACTTGATGAAAGAGAAGGTTTTAGCTGCATCTTAGACTACGGGATCTGTAATGCAGGCCTTTGCCGATGCGAAATATTTCATAACCCTTCTGACACTATACCTACAATATCAATCAACCTTGGGAAGTTTATCTCCCTACCTCAGAGAATTGTTTTTAAATCGAAAATTATGAAGAGAAGTAAATACACCTGTGCCTCATCGATTCAGAAATATTAATTTATCTCTGCTCAACATTTCTCCATACGATTAACCCAGGTGAATAACATCAGTTCACGTTGCCCCCTGGAACAAGGACAGGCGTCATTGATAAATAGTTCCCTCCTGCTGTGAAAAGAACCAATTACAAATATTTTTGGAAATTAGATTTTATATTTACGACCTAGAAGAAATTTCAGAGTATTGTGTATACAAGGTGAGGTGCCTGTCTCATCCATTTCTAACTACTTTTGACCCGTTAAAGACGTTTCTAATCAGATTTCATCTAGAGGAACAACAACCACTTTGTCATGAAACAGAACACCCGTGCGTTCATGCAACTTCATGAATAACCGAGATATATGCATCAAGTTTGCTTTTTCAAGGAAACTTCGCTATTTTTGACGCCAGAACAGCCGATTTCATTGTACATATTAGGTGATACGTAATTCTTCTATAGAACCATCAAGAAATCAACGAGCAAAAATACATTGCACATAGTGATTTTTGTTCTGTTGCTGCAGCCGTTTAATGTCCCGAAAGCTTACGCCACCGATGCAGTAGCTATGTGATGCTTCCGCTACTCTGGACGGAAACCTGTGTCATCTAGACGTTAGACGTCGTTATTTGTGTGTGGCCTCTTGGAGGAATTAGCCGAAATGAGTGGAATCACTGTCTACGTAGACCAAATTTGTCATAAGGAGTGGTACAATTCATTTACAGCGTGTTGCTAATAAAACTTCAACACAATCGACTCGTTAGCAACGAGTTAGGAGTACAGTGCCATTTATTGAGGAAGAATTGGTCGACGTGTTCTTAATTCATGGCGACATGCATAAGAGGAACGGAATTGCATGCAGGACGGTTCTCAGGTAGACCCTCTCCAACTTGCCCCACCTTCGTAAAAGAGGTTCTTTATCAAAAGAGGAGAAGACCCTAATCAGCCCGATCACCCGACTTGAAGCCGCTGGAATTTGCAAAGCATGTCATCTATACACAAGTTCCAATGACTGCGGAGAACATGATACACTGGATACAGGTGAGTGTCAAGTGTGGACTGTAATCATCGTGTGGCTGCGAAACTTGGTAGATTTGATGATGCTTTAATGCAGAACCGACCCGCGCTCTAAAAAGGTTAGTTATAATTTCGGCCACTACGTGCAAACCTCGCACTGTACAGCATCACGTCGATGTCATCCTTATTTATATTGAACAGACCGTATAATAAACTGCGTAACGAAGCTAATATTATGCCATTCTCACTAGTTTGATACATTCTGCCCGTTTCCCATTCCTAATCCATTGCATAAGTAAACACTTCTATACGTCTTTCTTGGATTAACAGAGCCCGATTTTGCCAAAACTGGAAATAATTTATTTGCAGCGTAAATCGATTCCGAATTAACGCGTTAGATTGCCTACCAATTTCCACTGTCATACGATAATTACAGCCCACACTGGACCTCTGTGAGTAGCTGCACTTCAATGATAGCCACCCGGTATTTGTAAAGGTTTGGGCCGTGTTTGTTTTAATAAAGCATTACTTTCTTTCACGTAAGTCATATGAGGACCATGGGTGAGCTGTGAACCAATCAGATCTCCTACGAAAAAACGGTACTGCATTTACATTGCGTTGACGGTGTCACAACTCTGATCCCTCTTCAATGCCGCCTTATGTCGTTATGGTTTAGTGCCTCCGAGCAGAACTCTTCAAATCAGCAACTGTGATGTAACTTTTACTATCTGGTCGGAAATGATCCTCTTGCGCTGCCACTTGCTTTGCCTGTGAGAGGTGTTTCAATTTTACTCAGCCGTCTCTGGTGAATTATTCGCGGCGCCATATTGTCTAAATGACTCCTGTAGTAGGAAACACGTTTAAACCTTCTTAAATTGTAAAACATAGGCGTGACCCTACATTGTAACCCGGCGGCGTGAGAGAGTGGTGCAAGCTTCCGGGTGATTAGTCATTCAACGGCTGTAAAAACAGGGTATTTTTACCCTGCGATTTCGTGATAGACGTACAAAAGAGTTACATCACTCCAATCTTCTCATCGACGTTTGTTATTCTGGCGGCAAAAAATCTTAGTTTAATTTAATATGACAAAATTAGTTCATCGCGGTTGTCAATGAAGTTGCGAGTACGCATTTCTGTTTGTCTCGTAAGCTCCTGGACACTATTCGTCTATTCGTCTAGGTAAAAATAAATTACAAACGTCTTTCACGACTAAAAAGTAATTTAAGGTGAAAAGGGTAGGGGCCCCAAGTTGCGTGTGTAAGAATTAGATGTTAAAGGATCGGTGGCAAATCATAGGACCCAATGGCTTGCGTGCTCAAGTGTCATTATCGGATAAGTAAGAAACCTGACTATCCACAAAAATGGGCTAACTTTACATGCCGCCGTCCACGTGCTACTTTTGTTCATGGCATACGGAATGATTTAAGTAAGCTGTTCACTTCAAATACTCCTAAAACTTTTGAAAATGTCGTAATTCTGCTTTGATCCAGATGAATTGTGTGAAGGACTTCCCTAAAGAATGTACAGCTATTTTTCATAGATGAGTGGTCATTATTCTGCAATTCACACTTAAATGCGTGGCAGAGGGTTTCTCGAAACATCTTGAGACAATTTTCCTACAGTTATACCCTCCAAGAGCGTACGGGAAAAATGAACACTTAAATCTTCCAGTACGACCACTCATCTCTCTTCTTTTCTAGAAATGATCATTTCTCCCTATGTTAGTTGGCGAAAATAACATACTATTACATTCAGAGGAGGAAGGTGACGACGGAAATTTCGTGAAAAGATCTCGCCGCAACGCAAAACGCCTTCGTTTTATAACAATTATCATTCCCCCCCTCCCAACTCGCTTATCATATCCGTGACGCTTTCTCCCGTATTTTGCGATAGTATAAAACGATATGCTTTCCTTTCGACTTTTTCAATATCCTGCGTCAATCCTGTCTGGTAAGATCCCATGCCTCACAGCAACACTAGCAGAGGACGAACAAGCGTAGTGTAAGCAGTCACTCTAGTAGTCCTGTTGCTGTTGTGTTCTGCTAAAAAAATGCAGTCTTTGGTTTGCTTTCTGACAACAATGTTCCACTTTAAGTTGTATGTAAATGTAATTTCTAGGTATTTAGTTTAACTGACAGCTTTTACATTTGTGTGATTTACCGTGTAACTCAAGTTTAACGGATTTCTTTTCGTACTCCTATAGATGATCTCATACTCTTCCTTTATTCAGAGACAATTGCCACTTTTCGCACCACGCTGATATCGTGTCTAAGTTATTCAGCAACGGTGTTTGATCTTCTGATGACTTTTCTAGGTGGCAAGTGACAGTATCATCTGCAAACAATGTAATAGGGTTGATCAGTTTGTCTCCTAAATCCTTTATATAGATTAGGAAAAGCAGAGGTCCTATAACAATTCCTAGGGGAACGGCGGATATCACTTGTGTTTTAATTCATCTTTTTCCGTTCCGTGACCTTTCTAACGGGAAAGTTGCGCAGCTGAAGTGATAATCCATAGGCAGGCTATTGGATTAGAAATCTCTTGTGAGGAACTGCGTCAAAAGCATTCTAGAAATCTAGTAATAAGGAATCAATTTGAGGTCCCATGTGGATAGCAATCATTACTTCGTGCAATAAAGAGCTAGTTGTGTTTCGCAAGGACGATATATTCTGAATCCGTGCTGACAACGTGTCAATATGCCGTCACCTTTGAGGTAATTAGTAATGTTCGATCACAGTGTATGTTCCAAAACCCTGCTGCAAATCTACGACAGTGATATGTGTCTGTATTTCAGCGGATTAGTCCAATTTCCGTTCCTGAGTTTGGTAACATCAGCAACTCTTGTCTTTTTCAAATGAGACAAGAGCAATTTCTGCAGATAATATTGTAGCTCTAAAAGAGAATAAAACCAACGGCAGTTCACTCATCTACATCCGATTAGTAATGTCGCTGAACGTAAATTTCCGGGACTTACGGTTTAACTGTTTTCAACATAGCATAACTGACGCGAGTGGCAGATGGGCTCTCCAGCTACACGTAGCGAAGAAAGACTACTTTCAAAACCGGAACGGTGGAGAAAAGTTCATTTTAAAACTGATACTTATGAACTTGGCTACATGTGGTTGTACGGACACACCATCTGCAACGCAAACGACGTGGGATCTACGTATGATTCACCGGTTACCTACGATAACAGTTCTGCTTTTGTTTCTGACTGAGCCCTGAAAGAAAGGTGCACGTTAGATATTGAATGGATTTGAAAAATTTGGAATTCTGGTATAAAGAATAGTAAATGAAACCTTCGTATCATGTGTTTAATGTCAACATACATTACGAATTTACATCAGCAACAGAAAAAATGGAAATCACAAAAAATATACTCATAAACAGTTCAATAAAATTCCAATTTACGTCACAAAACTGCTCGAAATGCCCATCGTTTACTGCAATACACGTTTTCAGTCTGGTCAAGATAAACCTGGACAGGCAGAAAACACTTCTTTGGTTGTGTTACAAGTGCTGTTAGAGTAAGATTTTTATATCCCTATGGATCGTCGGAGTTTTTGAATAGACTTCGACTTTACCCTAGACAAAGTGATCCAGTAATGCTAAATTAGGCGAACGTGCAGACACAATGCTGACGCATTCTCGTTTTATCCAGCGACCAGAAAAGAGCTGTGTGATGCATTGCATAGTCATAAGCACCCGTCGTGCTGGCACCACATAGGAGCATGTCTATGTAACTCAAGTGACACCTCCTCTAGTAGAGTCGATAGCACTTCGGTAAGATGTCGTCTGTGTATATGTGTGTGTGTGTGTGTGTGTGTGTGTGTGTGTGTGTGTGTGTGTGTGTGTGTGTGCGTGTGTATGTGTGTGTATGTAACCCGTTTAGGAAGATCTAAGGCCCTGCAATCATGGACTGTGCGGCTGGACCCGGCGGAGGTTCGAGTCCTCCCTCGTGCATGGGTGTGCGTGATTGTCCTTAGGATAATTTAGGTTAAGTAGTGTATAATCTTAGGGACTGATGACCTTAGCCGTTAAGTCCTATAAGATTTCATACACATTTGAACTTTTTTTTTTTTGGGTTTCGTTAGTGACCAATAACGTAGTCACCAATAATCGCGCAACAGACGTTCACACTCCGCTGCCTGTGACTTTCAGCCTGTATCAGCAAAAGCGGCTTCTCAGCGGCGCAGTTTCTTAAACTCAGATTTCCAAGAGATCTAAAGGTAGCTTCATAGGCAAAGATTATCCTTTGAAGAAGTACGTGTTGACCTGATGATACACAAGAACCGAGTAACAAAGTTCCATACATCTTCAGCAACCCCCGATGGTATTCTCCTAACGATACGGATAGAAGCTTTTTGCGCGCAAAATGCGAGCGGCTCTAGGCGTCTTATTCCAGAGGCACTCATAATTCCGCTGGAGCAAACAAGTGGATTATGTGCAGCAGCTGCCAGAACATCTGTTTCCTTCGCTCGGCTTCCTTGTTCTCTACGCTATGCGCATTATTCCCGTGCCGGTCCGCAAACTATTTCTTGCACGTAGCTAAAAAGTCATTTTTGTTGAAGACCGCCTGTCGAGATACCTGATTGTTTCGCCTTCCTTCCGCATAGAGTTTCGCTTGGTTTGTGAACGACATTTATTTTTTTAAAAATTAAACAGCACTCGATCAGGTCAAGCACACAAACAATTTGGAGATGCTGCATTTCCTCTGTTCCCCATGTACATCGATGCAACACACTGTTTCTTCCTTATCCAGAGTGACGTATTTCTTTATTTGGGTGTGAAATCACTAACTCCCGCATCAGACAGCACTCGATTTCTTGTTCAAAACCTATGAATGTTCAGTTTTAAACACCAAAATTACTCCGAAAGTAGAAATCACATCTTGAAGAAAGGAATGCCCTTTTGGAGGCACGATAGTAGCAGCAGGAATTACCATAATTCTGTTTCAAAAATCGAAGCTGATTACGTTATTTCTGTAATTAACATAGACACGAAAAGAAATTATACGTCGTTTAGTGAGGACTTTCTCAGATTTCATGTGTGTGATAAAGAATTATGATGTCTCAAAAGGTTCCAGAAATGTTTAAGGTGAACAGTTTAGTTGAATTACTCTCCATAATTTTTCTAGGCTATATCGGTATTCATACGACAGCATGCGCTAACGATAAGTTCCAAAACTCCACGTACGAAAAAGGGATTTTTTCGGCGCTCATAACTTGAGTACTACTAGTGATAGAAAATAGTGGGTCAATTGTCTGTACAGTCCTTGACCTAGGGAACATCGTACAACCAACAAAACGAAACTATACTATAGTTCAGAGTCAAAATTTGAATATTATACACTTGCTCCAGCCTAAGCAAATGGAGCAAATCGGTTGGTTCTTTTTTCATTGGATGTGTTGTACGGTGCGCCTTAAGGGGCTCATGCAGGCACCATTTCGTTCATCGGCGAATCCCGAGAAAACCTGACAAAAGTGCTTTTCACCATTTTTTCGCTGTCAGCAGTGAATGCGTAACTAATAGCAGCAAATTGCTCATATTTCAACAGTACATTGTCTAGGAATTTTTCTAGAAGTTTCTATTTCCCGTTTTCAAAAATCTTTATCTGTTATCGAGAAACACTCGAAAAACATAGTTTTGGGAACCAAAACCGAGCCACGGATTCCAAGACGTCCACGCAAAACAATGCCTGTAATTTTTACAGTATGTTCATAAGATCCCGATCTCAAAAACCTCGAAAACATTTTTCATACCCGTTTCCGAACTGCAGGGGTTTAAAGTTATCCTACTTGCAAACGAAAATTATGGACTTAAAATCTGGTGTGAGGCGAAAACGTAATTTATAAAGTGACGCAGAATCGAGAAATGCGCTGTAAAGTGTCTCTGTCATCATGAAAAGTACAGGAAAAATCTTTGTGCTCGTAAAATCCGTTTTGAGGAATAAAATTAGTTCTGCATTATTTAAATTTCACATAAGTAAACTACCAAAATTTCTCTGACCTATAAATTCCTTTTCATATCAGTGTCACGCCCTGCTTTAGAAGGAAACAAAACAGCGAATATGCTCATGTTTATTGGAAGTGTGTTATTAGCTGCCTCATTCTGTCTTCCTCAACACCTTTAAAAATGTTCCCAAAAATTTTCATATGAGAACATATTCGAGTGTTTTATGCTGAGAAGGATGGAGACAGTCGCATCGGCGAATAGAGGAAAAGGTAATAATTATCGGAAGGTAGTAGACAGTGGTCGCGCTACAGAAAGAGCGATGGAGACAATGGCATTGCTAGAGACAGGAAGGGACACAGTGGCAGTGGAACAGAGTTGACAGTGACACATCAACGTTAGGATAAGAGAGAAGTAGAAAGTGGCAGTGGGAGAGGAATAAAGAGAAGCAGAAAATGAAATTGGCTGAGAGCCAGTGATATCGAGAGAAGTGATATGAATGAAGAGAGAGACAGTGACAGTGAGAAGATACAGCAGCAGTAGGAAGGAATGAATACGACAGTAACAACAAGAGAGAGCAAGAGGGAGACAATGCTAGTGAGAGGGGCAGTAGTAGGAGGACACAGCGGATTGTGGCTGTCGGACAGGAGACATTCACAGTCAGAGAGACACAGTGAGATAATGACATTGACTTGGTTTGAGTGAATGAGTTAGAATGGGCATGTGGGAGTGGAAAGTTATGACCACCTTGCAGTGGTAGACTAGTGGGTGTGAGCGAGTTACAGTTAGGAGAGATGAGCTGCATGTTAAAAAAGGCGCATACCAAAATTTGTGGGAAAATTTTTAAAGGTGCTGAAGAATGTCGGATGTGGCAGCTCATATCCTACTTTTCAGTCAGAATCTTTTAAGCAGGAGCAAATTCGCCTTTTTGTGCACCGATAGGAGCAGTTTTCCGCTAATTTGTCTTTGATCGACAAATGTAGTCTTTCTACTTTCTGCCAGCTAGAAGTGTGCTTAGAGTGAAGGAGCAAGCACAAAACCCTTTATAAATTACGTCAGAGATACCGTATACATTAACTGCAAATTTCTATATTGTAATGTTAACTGTCTTAATCCACACATACCGGGTGTCCCACCTAACTCTGCCATATCATATATTTTCGAAACGAAACAAAATGTGAAAAATGTAAATGGCTAGGGATGCACCTATGTCAGGGACTCATACGACGGGCTGGAATGCACAGTCCATAAATGTAAAAAAACGTCGCTTTCAACACAAAGTCAGCTTGTTTTAATGGCGCATGTATTTTTTTTTCTAATGTAATGCAAGCTCGAGGTATGAATAGTGAAGGCAGTCTTGTTTTCATTGGTATAAACCTCACACCGTCAGAAGTACGTAGACTTTAAAGGATGACAACGACGCCACAGTTTCTGCTGTAATGTGCAGAGCAAGGGTTGGGTTGCCTACAGCAGGCTTCGGGACAATTCAGGCAGCCCACAGCACTGTATGACAGCATTGCGCTAGAAACTGCGGCACCGTTTCAATTATTTAAAGTCTAAGTATTCCAGAAGTTACAAGGCTTAGAGCAGTGAAACCAAGTCTGCTATCACTAATTAAACCTCCACTTTTCATTTCAGTAGGAAAAAGAATACATGTGCCATAAAAAAAGTTATTTATGTTGAAAGTAACGTTTGCTTACTTGCAAGGGTTGTACATTCCTTTCCGTTGTGTTAGCCCCTGCTATAGGCGCATCCATGGACAATTCTTTTCTTTACGTTTTGTTTCATTTTGAAAATATTTGGGGTGGCCGAGGTAGGTGGGACGTCCTGTATATTAAGGCGCAGTATTTTGGTATTGGCCACCAAAATAAACTATACGCATCTGTTCAGAGAAAAAAATTAAATTTTAAACACACAACATGCGTCCCACTTTCCTTATGATAACTCCCACACTGAAGAAAGAGCACGATTATACAACAGTACCATTACATTCTAGTTGGAAAGTTAAAGGATATTATTAAAATCTTACTAGGTAGAGGTTATTTCGGGGAAACAAATACATTTACATTTTACCTTCTGGTAAATTTGGAGGGTATTGGGTATTCCTTTGTCACTTGCCCCTATCCATTGCCAGTCACGAACACTGCGTGGTGAGCCTCCATGTGGGCTCTAACCTCTCTCATTATACTTTCGTGGTCTTTTCGAGAAATCTACACAGGTGGACGTAATATGTTGGCTGGCGCTTCTTCGAACGCGAGCTCTCGGAATTTTAACAGTAAACCACAACAAATGCACGGCAGCTGCCTTGTAACCTCTGCCATTGGTAATAAAAAGAAAACGCTGGGACGTTTTCGCACTTCCTAAACCAACCTGTGACAAAACGCTCTTATTTCTATCTTCTCAATTTTCTCTTACAGTTTTTTCTGGCTCTGGCACTCCTGTAGGGATCCCTTCGTGGCTAGACTACGCCTCCTGCTTGGCGTTCTCTCAATGAATCCCTGTCTGGCATATTATGCTGTTCCCACGATTAGCAGCTGAATAAGATAGCGAACCAGCTGCAATAAATGGTGGTATTCAGCTAACCTTAACCATACTTTCAATGGATTTAAACCTGTCTTCATGAAACCTATTTTTACTATTTTCAATTCGATGTCCGTGTACTTCGAAACAGCCGTAGATCCCTTGGCAGCCACGAAGTTAAATATTTTAAATATGACTGCACTTCAAGAATATCCCCATTTATTGCACCTGGTTGGCTATCTTATTCTCCTGCTATTCCGCAACCGTTGTTGAAGCCTAGCCGTCTTCGAAATATTGAAGTTCCTATCTGCCAAGGTATCTAAGGCTGCTTCAAAATATATGGACATCAGACTGAAAATAGTAAAAACAGCTTTCTTGTGCTTCTGAAGAATACTGGTTTAAATCCGTTGAAATCATGACTAAGGTTAACTGAATAGCACCTTTCATTGCAGCTGGTTGGCTGTCTTATCCACCTGCTGTTCTGTAAAAACGTTGCTGAAGTGCAGCTATCTTCAAACTACGGAAATTCCTACGATTAGTTTTACATGGTCATTCCACTTTAAATAACTCCCAGCGCCTATTTCCAAATTCTCATTGCATCTGACTCCTACCAATGTTTGTGGACAATCTTGTAATCATAAAATGGTAGGTTTTATCACCTATTTACGCTGGAAAGTGCGGCTGTCGGACTAGGGGACTATCACTTTAAAGAGACGACAGAATGGTTTTCGCTTTGTAGTCACAGTCCTCAGGCATAGTTCCCCCCTCTCCCCCTACTCCGGACACGGCGACGCTAACATAGAAGGTTGTAAAGTCCGTTGGATTCAGAACGTCCGTTGAATTCAAATGAACCCCTTAAGCTCCGCCTCCCACATAACAAGCCGGTCCCGCTAGTCGCCAATTCCACAAGATACTGCTTCACTGCAACTGCGCAACGATCCGGCAGCACGTATGTAGGTCAGCGTCGATGAGATGCAGCCTGTTGTTTACAATACACTGACTACAAATCTCTCTAGTCACAACAGGGAAAATCACTACGTAAATCAACTAAAGCAGTACAATAATGTTGGCGAATGTCAGTGATACTCCGCTGAGGTTTCGCAGTCTGAGCAAGATAACGATATAAACTGATGGTGTTCTAGCAGTAGTGGACACCAGAAGATCCTGAGGAACATCCCAGCAGAGGGATCGAAACGTCAATCATTTTAGAAGAAATTTGACGCGGCTAATAACCCAGAAGATTTTAACTTCGGTGACAACGGCCACGAAAGCCTGCACACTTACATAAACTGATTTTGTCATTTTCTGACAGCACACAGAGCGGTTGACTGGGCAGTTCTTTGGACTTTAAGGTGGACATACTGCTGTCGATGTTATTGTGCTTAGTCACTAAATCACTTGCAGAAACAAAAAAAAGTATCGACCATAGTATGTGTTTTAAGGAAATATTAAGGATGTGGTCTGAAGGTTCAAATAGTGGAAACCATTTTTGTGTAGCAGAGTGGAAATTTGAATTCCTTTCCTTACAAATATTTAGTAAGAATTCCATCTCGTCTAATTCAATAGATTTCATAATTTTTCCAACATATTTTCTGTAGTATTACTCAATATTATCATACAGCAACACACTGAGGGAAGAAATCAAGACGGGATTTATCGTTCCGTCGACGATGAGAGCGCATGTGTATTAAGATCGAGGCAAGGTTGTACGAAGTACGTATGACACTTCATAGCTCACACGTTTCTATGTTTATATGATACTCTTTTCCGAAGTTTTCCTGCCGCATCATGGAGAATATAATCATAGCTGCCACACGTCTCGAGACTAAGGACTCCCAAGAAACTGCGTGTTTTATAAATGTACTGACACGAATCTTTACTGAGAGATGTGCAAGAAAGAGACAAAAGTTCAGTCTCGACATATGGAGTTGCTGCATACTGCCTAAGATATTTTAGCTATGAAGGAAAATAGTCTGGCGATGAATAACTCATGAATGTTGAGAACCAAAGACAGAATACGATGGATACCTGCCCGAAGTAAATGTGAAACAGATCGTCCATGTAAATGACATTTGACGCAAAGCGGTGGGTACAAAGAGTTCAGCACCCCATGATGCGACTTCCATCGAGAATGAAATCTCCGGGTGGACGTAACCAAAAATATAGCGATAATTTATGTTCAAATAGAAGTAATAATATTGACTTCCTTGTGGCTGGTCCACAGACACAGCAAACGTTTTGAATGTTAAAACTAATTATACATTATAGGATATTTAAAATTTTAAAAATTAAAGTTTCTTTACTCCTTTGTTCAGTTGTGTACTATCAGCTTATTCTGGCAAATTATCAAGTTCTGCTTGGAATATTTATCACAACGAGGTTAGAAGTGATAAAGGAAACTATCGCAAAATACGCAAGAATTCCAGGTTATCGAATAACGTGAAATACATGTTTTCGGTGTGGCTACTTACAAAGCTTAAAGCACCATATACACATCACAGGCAGGAAATAAAATGGGACTGTAACACAAAAAATTCATCACCAAAGAGAGACGAGAGGGCTGAGTGTCTACTGAAAATGTTCTTTGCCATGATATGTGATGAGCAGAACATACGGTATGGTTTACAAGCATATCAGATCGACGAAACCTTTTGCCCAGCTTTATGTAGTTACTTCGTCCATCTAGTGACAGCAACAAGGATATAGACTAGCTGGGATGTGTCTACGTCTCAGATCCATTCAACACATGAAAAATTTACACAGGTAATTTGCTTTGTCTGTCTATAGATAACCATCTGGAAGCAGAATCTGAGATTACTACTTGTAGTCCCATTGTGCGAAAATAATTGTAGCCGTTAGTGAACATTTTAGAGCCTATTGAGCTTCAAATTTGATCCATCCAAAATCTACTGTTGCCCGTTCTTCTCAATTCGCTCATTTAGTTGACGATTCCCCCCAACCCCTCCAACTACTCTTTCCCCTTTTCTCTCTCCTCTCTCTCTCTCTCTCTCTCTCTCTCTCTCTCTCTCTCTCTCTCTCTCTCTCTCTCTCTCGCACTGTCTCATAGCATCAGACTGTGTCACAGTTTGACATAACCAATTGCCCGCTATTATATAGACAATTCAAACGAAAAGTATCGTTACTGGTTTGTATATAGTAGTTACTTGTAACACTTATTAAGAACGTACCATGAACCGAAAACCGAAAAATAGAAAACGTTTTATTGTTTTCAGATAAAGTCTTAAAATGTATGCCAGATATAGGATTACCTACATACAATAACTGATAGTGTCATGTGAGATATGTGAGAAAATTTGTAATTACGAGTATAGCAATGAACAAAAAGCCACTGAAGATAGCACAGAAAGAGTTGGACCAGTTTTGATTAGATGAAAAATAAACAAATTATGCTTAACGCTGAAATTTTCTCTGTGTTATTATATATTCTTACCGACTGCTGTATCATTCCGAATTACTACTGTTTTTTTTTTTCCTGATCGTTTACACGTTTCCTCCATTTTCACCACAAGCCGCTTCACGGTTCCACTAAGTGCCAACTACAAAAGGAGATTGCTCGCAACAGGACGAATAGTGGTGCACATCGTTCTCGACGTCATTCTGGACGTTGTTAACTGAACTGAAGTTCAGTTGTCTAACAGATGAATGAAGTAACTCGCCCTTCAACTGAATGCTTCTACGTTTTTGAAGCTCGACACTGCCCTGTTCATCGTACTGTTTTTTCGTATTTCGTCGTTGTATATGTACAGCTTTATCAACACATGTCAACTTCGATTGCTTTGTCTATTGAGATGCAGGGGCTTCTTGCAACTGAAGAAGTTAACAATAACTAAGCAGCAGATACTAGTTGTACATTTAATTATTATTAGTCAGTCGAGGAAATTCCATCGGCTATGTTCCAGCAACCCCCCATGAACCATGGACCTTGCCGTTGGTGGGGAGGCTTGCGTGCCTCAGCGATACAGATAGCCGTACCGTAGGTGCAACCACAACGGAGGGGTATCTGTTGAGAGGCCAGACAAACGTGTGGTTCCTGAAGAGGGGCAGCAGCCTTTTCAGTAGTTGCAGGGGCAACAGTCTGGATGACTGACTGATCTGGCCTTGTAACAATAACCGAAACGGCCTTGCTGTGCTGGTACTGCGAACGGCTGAAAGCAAGGGGAAACTACAGCCGTAATTTTTCCCGAGGGCATGCAGCTTTACTGTATGATTAAATGATGATGGCGTCCTCTTGGGTAAAATATTCCGGAGGTAAAATGGTCCCCCATTCGGATCTCCGGGCGGGGACTACTCAAGAGGTTGTCGTTATCAGGAGAAAGAAAACTGGCGTTCTACGGATCGGAGCGTGGAATGTCAGATCCCTTAATCGGGCAGGTAGGTTAGAAAATTTAAAAAGCGAAATGGATAGGTTGAAGTTAGATATAGCGGGAATTAGTGAAGTTCGGTGGCAGGAGGAACAAGACTTCTGGTCACGTGACTACAGGGTTATAAACACAAAATCAAATAGGGGTAATGCAGAAGTAGGTTTAATAATGAATAGGAAAATAGGAATGCGGGTAAGCTACTACAAACAGCATAGTGAACGCATTATTGTGGCCAAGATAGATACGAAGCCCACACCTACTACAGTAGTACAAGTTTATATGCTAACTAGCTCTGCAGATGACGAAGAAATTGAAGAAGTGTATGATGAAATAAAAGAAATTATTCAGATTGTGAAGGGAGACGAAAATTTAATAGTCATGGGTAACTGTAATTCGAGTGTAGGAGAAGGGAGAGAAGGAAACATAGTAGGTCAATATGGATTGGGGCTAAGAAATGAAAGAGGAAGCCGCCTGGTAGAATTTTCCACAGAGCACAACATAATCATAGCTAACACTTGGTTTAAGAATCATGAAAGAAGGTTGTATACATGGAAGAACCGTGGAGATACTAAAAGGTATCAGATAGATTATATAATGGTAAGACAGAGATTTATGAACCAGGTTTTAAATTGTAAGACATTTCCAGGGGCAGATGTGAACTCTGACCACAGTCTATTGGTTGTGAGCTGTAGATAAAAACTGAAGAAACTGCAAAAAGGTGGGAATTTAAGGAGATGGGTCCTGGATAAACTGAAAGAACCAGAGGTTGTACAGAGATTCAGGGAGAGCATAAGGGTACAATTGACAGGAATGGGGGAAAGAAATACAGTAGAAGAAGAATGGGTAGCTTTGAGGGATGAATTAGCGAAGGCAGCAGAGGATCAAGTAGGTAAAAAGACGAGGGCTAGTAGAAATCCTTGGGTAACAGAAGAAATATTGAATTTAATTGATGAAAGGAGAAAATATAAAAATGCAGTAAATGAAGCAGGCAAAAAGGAATACAAACGTCTCAAAAATGAGATCGTCAGGAAGTGCAAAATGGCTGAGCTGGGATGGCTGGAGGACAAATGTAAGGATGTAGAGGCCTATCTCACTAGGGGTAAGATAGATACTGCCTACAGGAAAATTAAAGAGACCTTTGGAGATAAGACAAAGACTTGTATGAATATCAAGAGCTCAGATGGAAACTCAGTTCTAAGCAAAGAAGGGAAAGCAGAAAGGTGGAAGGAGTATATAGAGGGTCTATACAAGGGCGATGTACTTGAGGACAATATTATGGAAGTGGAAGACGACGTAGATAAAGATGAAATGGGAGATATGATACTGCGTGAAGAGTTTGACAGAGCACTGACAGACCTGAGTCGAAACAAGGCCCCCGGAGTACACAACATTCCATTGGAACTACTAACGGCCTTGGGAGAGCCAGGCCTGACAAAACTCTACCATCTGGCGAGCAAGATGTATGAAACAGGCGAAGTACCCTCAGACTTCAAGAAGAATATAATAATTCCAATCCCAAAGAAAGCAGGTGCTGACAGATGTGAAAATTACCGAACTATCAGTTTAATAAGTCACAGCTGCAAAATACTAACACGAATTCTTTACAGACGAATGGAAAAACTAGTAGAAGCCAACCTCGGAGAAGATCAGTTTAGATTCCGTAGAAACACTGTAACACGTGAGGCAATCCTGACCTTACGACTTATCTTAGAAGAAAGATTAAGGGAAGGCAAACCTACGTTTCTAGCATTTGTAGACTTAGAGAAAGCTTTTGACAATGTTGACTGGAATACTCTCTTTCAAATTCTGGAGGTGGCAGGGGTAAAATACAGGGAGCGAAAGGCAATTTTAGTTTGTACAGAAACCAGATGGCAGTTATAAGAGTCGATGGACATGAAAGGGAAGCAGTGGTTGGGAAGGGAGTAAGACAGTGTTGTAGCCTCTCCCCGATGTTGTTCAATCTGTATATTGAGCAAGCAGTAAAGGAAACAAAAGAAAAATGCGGAGTAGGTATTAAAATTCATTGAGAAGAAATAAAAACTTTGAGGTTCACCGATGACATTGTAATTTTATCAGAGACAGCAAAGGACTTGGAAGAGCAGTTGAATGGAATGGACAGTGTCTTGAAAGGAGGATATAAGATGAACATCAACAAAAGCAAAACAAGGATAATGGAATGTAGTCTAATTAAGTCGGGTGATGCTGAGGGGATTAGATTAGGAAATGAGACACTTAATGTAGTAAAGGAGTTTTGCTATTTGGGGAGCAAAATAACTGATGATGGTCGAAGTAGAGAGGATATAAAATGTAGACTGGCAATGGCAAGGAAAGCGTTTCTGTAGAAGAGAAATTTGTTAACATCTGGTATAGATTTAAGTGTCAGGAAGTCATTTCTGAAAGTTTTTGTATGGATTGTAGCCTTGTATGGAAGTGAAACATGGATGATAAATAGTTTGCACAAGAAGAGAATAGAACCTTTCGAAATGTCGTGCTACAGAAGAATGCTGAAGATTAGATGGGTGGCCGGCCGTAGTGGCCAGCGGTTCTAGGCGCTACAGTCTGGAACCGCGCGACCGCTACGGTTGCAGGTTCGAATCCTGCCTCGGGCATGGCTGTGTGTGATGTCCCTAGGTTAGTTAGGTTTACGTAGTTCTAAGTTCTAGGAGACTGATGACCTCAGAAGTTAAGTCCCATAGTTCTCTGAGCCATTTGAACCATTTTTTGATTAGATGTGTAGATCACATAACTAATGAGGAAGTATTGAATAGGATTGGGGAGAAGAGAAGTTTGTGGGACAACTTGACCAGAAGAAGGGATCGGTTGGTAGGACATGTTCTGAGGCATCAAGGGATCACCAATTTAGTTTTGGAAGGCAGCGTGGAAGGTAAAAGTCGTAGAGGGAGACCAAGAGATGAATACACAAAGCAGATTCAGAAATAAGTAGGTTGCAGTAGGTACTGGGAGATGAAAAAGATTGCACAGGATAGAGTAGCATGGAGAGCTGCATCAAACCAGTCTCAGGACTGAAGACCACAACAACAACAACAACAACATGTTCCCGCACGCGGTTTGAACTTCGTGCCTCGTGACTTGCGGTTAAAAGATATCTTCTTTTTGGACGATGTGTGTGCTCTCTGTAATGACAAATTTGTCCCACACTGGACTGCTCACATGAGCATGTTGAGCATTCAAGTACAGAATGAAGCTCAATACCGTGTTCGGCATATTCTCTGCTGTAACTGTAACAAGCGGTCGTGAACAATGTTTCCCAAACTCTGTCTTTTATAGTGCTCGAGCATGTTAGTGTTATTTTCCACTGGACGTGTAAACGCACTCTGTATGTGACACGATGCGATCAGGATTCATTCTATTCCTGTTTAGAGTGCCTACGACGCAGTGAGATTTTGCTACACCTGTTAGATGACAATATCTTGTCTGCAACTGTTACATAGCCATATGCAACGCAAACCAATAAATTCCCAGAGATGGTAGAAAGCTGGTCTTTCCAACATGGCAGAAAAAGGTAATGCTGTTAGTTATTACCTTGTACCCTACTCAGATGTCCTCCGATCACAAAAGCTGTACATGAGAAACAAATGTTAAAAAAGACACTTTCATTAATACTGTGTTTGTAAAATAAGTGAAAACTTCCGGTTCATAAGTTTCTCTATGTGAGTAATGAAAAATGTCTGACAACTATCTGGAAGGTTAAGTTTGTGACTGAATGCATATGCACCTGAGCTGTGTACATAACGTCGTTATCATTAATTCACTTTTCTGCTGCTAGTCATGACTTTTTTTCAGTTTACCTAGCGCATGACGCGTTTCTGAAAAGAGTTGCCATAGTCAAGAGCGATGCATGTTTCTTTTCAGTTTTATTACGATGTCTTAACGGTGAGACCAGTTATGTGTGAGCAGCTGGAGTCTTCCAGAAACGCCGATGTTACCTAACCAGGAGAAAACTTATCGATACTACCATTTCATGTCAATGTGCACACAAAATACAGAAAAACAAGGAAGCTAAACGTAGAAACATTATGGACACTCTAAAACCAAGCACAGAGGTATGATGCCAGAATGAAGATTTCACCTCTTTACTGTTGGTGACAATATTACTTCCTCTTATAACAACCACATGGTTATCTTTTGCGAAAGCCATATCTTTATATTATTTAAGCATGCTATCGATATACCAGCAAATTCAGTGATTCACTTTCAAATTTTTCGTTGAATAAAGTAATTTTTCTTGTGCCAGTATATCTCTAGTTATTCAAACCAATCCATTCGTGATTTCTATTTAGTTAGTGAAGAACTGTAGTATTTGGACTACTTTTCCGAATCGATGTCCTGCCTAATGTCTGTACATGGCAACTGTTGATCTTGTGTGTATGTAACCTGTGATAGCACATATGCGCACTGAAAGCGTGGTGTGAAAATCCTAGTCAGTGTGATCCAGGTAGAAACGGATCGCCCATATAATGTTATTTTAAAGATACCGATGTCAAAAGGTGGTGGTGGTGGTTAGTGTTTAACATCCCGTCGACAACGAGGTCATTAGAGACGGTGCGCAAGCTCGGGTTAGGGAAGGATTAGGAAGGAAATCTGCCGTGCCCTTTCAAAGGAACCATCCCGGCATTTGCCTATAGCGATTTAGGGAAATCACGGAAAACCTAAATCAGGATGGCCGGACGCGGGATTGAACCGTCGTCCTCCCGAATGCGAGTCCAGATGTCAAAAGGGCCACGACAGCTTTCATCCAGTTTACAAGCTTCTGCTGTCGTTTCGTAGATGTAGAGTCACATATTTTTATCGCGACTGCAGTTAAAAGATTTGCAGGCTTTCATGGAGTACTGACAAAGCTATTTTCTTCAACTGTGTCATCCGTACCTGTGTTGTCTTTTATTTTGTCCAGAACTGCATCAACCGCGGTGAAAGAAATGTCGTTGGTTAGTGGAACATTTTTCTCTACGTAGATTTCCTTCTGGGTACAATATGTGCTCAAAAATATTTGAATTTTCCTGTGTATCGTTGTGCTAATTGTCTTACATATTGCTTGTTCCAGATCGTTAGTTTGACGTGACACTATGTAATTTGTGGAGTTGACCATACGGACTATCTTATGAATTATGAATGTGTGTCTGCTGTTGTGCAAGGTGGTATGAATGTTTTTGTCGTTTTTGAGCTGCTAGCATTAGTTTATTGTACAGACTGTTGAAGGAACGTAGAATATTTAATAAACTCTAAGACAGAAAACGACGCACCACGAAGGAATTATCGGAATGGGACTGAAGTTGGTAGGTGTGATATAATGAAATGATTGTATGGCAGTTATTGGCCTATTGTAAATCTTTTTTAGCTGACACCACTTCGGGGACTTGCGTGTCAGATCATGATGAAAATCACACAACACCTAGGGCCCCGCCGGGAATCGAACCCGGGCCCCCTTGCGTAGTAGGTGGTATCGCTACCGCTGCGCTATGGAGGCGGACACGTGTGATGTACATGCACAGACAAATGAATACAATTTCAGAGAAATTGAATGATTTCTTTAAGAGGAAGAGCTTCACAAATTAAGCAAGTTGGTAACTCGTTGGTGCAACTCAGGCCCTTATGCAAACAGTTATTCGGCTTGGCATTAACTGAGTTGATGGATGGCCTCTTGAGGAATATCGTGACAAATTCTGTCTAATTCGCTCGTTAGGTCGTCTAAATCCAGAGATGGTTGATGGGCTCTGCCCATAATTTTCCAGACATACTCAGTTGGGAAGAGATCCATCGGCCTTACTGGCCGAGATAGGGTTTCGCAGGCGCGAAGACAAGACGTAGAAACATTTGCTGTGTGCTGGCACACTTATTGAAATGTAGGCCCAGGATGGCTTGCCATGAATTTCAACAAAACGGTGCGTAGAATATCATTGACTTACCGTTGTGTTGCAAGGGTGCCGCAGGTGACAACCAACGCGGTCCTGCAATGAAATGAAATGGCATCCCAGATAATCATTACTGACTGTCGATTAACCGGTAGAGAGCGCGCGTGTGTGGTGTTTTACCGTGTTCACAAACGGAACTCTGCTGTTTGGAAATTTCATTATACGGGGTGATCAAAAAGTCAGTATAAATTTGAAAACTGAATAAATCACGGAATAATGTAGATAGAGAGGTACAAATTGACACATATGCTTGGAATGACATGGGATTTTATTAGAACAAAAAAAATACAAAAGTTCAAAAAATGTCCGACAGATGGCGCTTCATCCGATCAGAATAGCAATAATTAGATAACAAAGTAAGACAAAGCAAAGATGAAGTTCCCTACAGGAAATGCTCAATATGTCGACCATTATTCCTCAACAATAGCTGTAGTCGAGGAATAATGTTGTGAACATCACTGTAAAGCATGTCTGGAGTTATGGTGAGGCATTGGCGTCGGACGTTGTCTTTCAGCATCTCTAGAGATGTCCGTCGATCACGATACACTTGCGACTTCTGGTAACTCCAAAGCCAATAATCGCACGGACTGAAGTCTGGGGACCTGGGAGGCCAAGAATGACGAAAGTGGCGGCTGGGCACACGATCATCACCAAACGACACACGCAAAAGATCATTAACGCGTCTAGCAACATGGGGTGAGGCGCCTTCCTCCATAAAAATCGTACGTTCCAGCAGATTCTGTAACATATCGGCGTACCTCCCACCCGTCACGGTAGCAGTTACAAAACCACAATCACGCATTTCCTCGAAGAGAAAGGGCTGATAACAGTAGATGTGGTAAATCCAACCCATATCGTGACATTCTCGTCGTGCAATGGAGTTTCCACGAGAGTTCTAGGATTTTTCGGTAGCCCAAATTCTGCAGTTGTGGGTGTTGACGGACGCTCGGAGCGTGAAATGACCTTCGTAGGTCCACAACACGTTACTGAACCAATCGTCATTTTCCGCCATCTTTTGAAACACTCACACCGCAAATGCCCTCCGCTTCACTAAATTGCCAGGTAACAGTTCATGATGCCGATGTATTTTGTACGGATAGCATCGGAGGGTACGCGTAAGTGCCAACCAAATAGTAGTGTATGGAATGCCGGTGCGACGTGCGACAGCACGAGCGCTGACTTCCCCGTGCATAGACGAACCCGCTACAGCCTCCATTTCTTTCTGAACTGTCTCACCAGCATTACGCCTTGTACTCGGTCGGCCACTATGGGGTCTATCGTGTAAACAACCCGTGGCTTCCGACTTCGAAATCATTCTCGCCACAGCTGCATTTGTCAACGGACCTTTACCCATTCTAATCCCCTTCCTATGTCGATATGATAGTAACGCTGAACTAGCATATTCCCCATTCTGATAATACAGCTTCACTAACAGCGCCTTTCCAGGAAACTTCAACAAGCTGCGACTGCTGGCGCATCTGATCTGATTGTCTCTCTCATTACAGCTCCTTTTATGCACGATTGTCTTGCGCAGTCACTGGTGTTTTGCTGTCCAGCGCCATGTGTCGGACATTTTGTGAAATTTGTTGTTTTCTTTTTGTTTTAATAAAACCCCATGTCATTCCAAGCATGTGTGTCAATTTTTATATCTCCATCTACATTATTCCGTGGTTTATTAAGTTTTGAATTTATACTGACTTTTTGATCACCCGGTATAATGGTTAGGAAGAAAGAATTGATAGGTACTGACATCTCAAGGGCATAGAATGTGTTATTCTTTCTGGTTCACAACAATTGATGGCCTATTTGTTCAATATAAATTCGTTACGATATCTCTTAAATGGCTGAACTCTGTGTCTGTGCATATTTTTAATCTCTCCCCAGGAGTGAACTGTTCTGCATGTATATGATTCCCGGACATTACTATATCACTGTGGTCATTATCTAGTTTCATCATCAATAATTTCAACAACGAATTTCATGAAATTAAATGAAGAAGGGTCGCCATTCTGAATATAGCTAAGGCGAAAGGAAATATTACAATAGCACAATAGTACCTTCATCAGGAAGGGCAGCTTGCATGATTACATCTTCGATCTTCGAAAAATTTCGAAGTACAACGGTCTGAAGAGAAACGAATGTGGCACGCATCAGCTGAGAGTATAATAAATGGATCTATTCTGAAATCTGTTTGTTTGCATAGACATCTTCTGCAGCAGCTTTTACAGTCAATTATTATTGATTCTCCTATCTTACGCAAATAAATCATATTTTCGCCAGGCGCGTTTATCTGTCACTTATAAAGCATCTTCTGTTAACATTCTGAAATATGATACACAGTACCTTTACATTTTGATGTTTACAGATTAAATACAGTATTTCCTTATAAAAGAGGCGTATAATTTACTTACGGTGTTTTTGCCTCTTGACTGCGTATTCTGCAAACCACTGTTTTTTCCTTCGTTGTTAACGTAATTTTGGGACGAAATAAGCTTCACATGCTTTCTTGGCAATTTTTCGCCTTTTTTAAGTTCTCTATGAGGCGAAGTGAAAATAACAGAATGCAGCGTAAGAAAAAGAGAGTTATATATCTGTACTTGCAGAATGACCACAGAAGATGCTTTAGGCAGTTAATGAGACATCTTGCTTGCGAAATTAAGTGATTATGTCTCAATCTTACCTGATCGATCTTTAGCGGGTGTCTTGTAAAGGGCAATAAATATGTGAAATTTATGAAATTATTAGCTCTCGTAGCTGGCCGTAAGCTAATGATACATCGTAACTACACACATAAAAAAAAGTTTTGCATCTTCCTGGTTCCCAGAACTCCTGAAGATAGACGTTGACTGTGGGTATTGTATCACAGATACATTTCCTTTGACTCTTCAGAGATGTCACTAAACCCGCCAAAAGATCTAAATAACCATGAATGAGCAGCGCCTACTAGACGGAGACAGTCCGACAACCGATCAGTTCCAGTCATCCCATCAGGAAGGAGGTGCACGGCTCGTGTTGTCTGTAGTTCTACCATGCCTATACGGTCAATACCGCCGTTCGATGGCGTCCGCATTGTTACTTTGTGCCAGGAAGGACTCTCAACAAGGGCAATGTCCAGGCGTCTCGGAGTGAACCAAAGCGATGTTGTTCGCACATGGACGAGATACAGAGAGACAGGAACTGTTGATGACTTATCTCGCTCATGTCGCCCAAGAGCTACTACTGCAGTGGATTATGGCTCGGAGGTACCCTGACAGCAATGCCATCATTTTGAATAATGCTTTTCGTCCAGCCACAGGACGTCGCGATACGACTCAAACTGTGCACAGTAGGCTCCATGATGCGCAACTTCACTCCCGACGTCCATGGTCAGGTCCATCTTTGCAACCACGACACCATGCAGTGCGGTACGGATGGCATGGTCATCACGTTCTCTTCACCGCTGAGTGTCGCATATGCCTTCAACCAGACAATCGTCGGATACGTGTTTGGAGGTATCCCTGTCGGGCTGAACGCCTTAGACACACTGTCCAGCGAGTGCAGCAATGTGGAAATTCTCTGCTGTTTTGGGGTGACATTATGTGGGGCCGACGTACTTCGCCGGTGGTCATGGAAGGCGCCGTAACGGCTGTAAGGCGTGGTAAGTCGCAATGCTTCTTGCAACGTTGCAGAAATTCTACGCTTATTGAAATTTGAAGTATGATACCGTGATGGCCCACTGTAACAGAAAAGATACTTTGAAATTACCTTTTGATCGTAATTACACCCTACCCAAGCTACACGAAACCAAATATTGGTTAGAATACGAAGATATCATCCGAATGCATCTTTCGATAGTGATCAGCGGATGTTCTTATCAAATTGAAGAATGCTAACTTATGCGACAAAATAGTTGAGTCTTGTGGAGGAATTATGAAGTTTAAACATTGTGACGAAAACGTAGCTGAAGTCATCATAACGCATGCAGGATTTGGAATACGAACGATCAGGATATACGAACTGCCATTCGAAGAACCAGCGGAACAGATAAATGCAGTGATAGCGCCATACGGGAAAGTTCTCACTAATGTTGCCGAACGGTGGTCCCAAATTCCAAGTGCTCAGCGGAGTGAGACAATTAAAGGTCGACTTGCACAGGCATGTACCACCGTACATCAGCGTCTGTGGATGCCGAGGCATCGTTATATACGACGGTGAACTGAGGAAGGTTGACAAACGTGTACCTGATAAGGGGACTACATGGTCTGATGACTCTGAAATCGATTAGTAGTATTACCGAATGACTCAGGTTTAATAAAATTGCCACGCTCACTGTAAACAAAATAAATTCTGGCGTAAAGTTACAATCTGTGAAGGACTACTTGCACGCTGCCGACATTGACATAGCGATGATATAAGAGATAATTACGACGAAAATAGCGGATGTGTACGGAAATGAGGCAATGAATGCGGAACGGAAATATTGTTCAAACACGGCATACCATGTACAGCACAAGATAAACTTGAATCTGGACGAGGCATGACTGCTAAAATATATGATATACTTCTTGTTAATGTTTATGCACCCTCTAGATCTAGCGGAAAACGACCAAGGAGCAAATGGTCCCCGTAATAAAGGATCTTCGACTGTACATTACTTTGGGTGGAGATTTTAAATGCGTACTGCGCCCCGTTCTAAGCAAAGAGGGGAAATCAGAAAGATGCGAAGAGTATATTGAGGGTCTATACAAGGGTGATGGACTTGAGGACAATATTATGGAAATGGAAGAGGATGTAGATGAAAATGAAATTGGAGATATGAGACTGCGTGAAGAGTTTGACAGACCACTGAAAGACCTAAGTCGAAACAAGGCCCCGGGAGTAGACACCATTCCATTAGAACTACTGACAGACATGGGAGAGCCAGTCCTGACAAAACTCTACCATCTGCTGAGCAAGATGTATCAGACGGGGGAAATACCCTCAGACTTCAAGAAGAATATAATAGCTCCAATCCCAAAGAAAGCAGGTGTTGACAGATGTGAAAATTACCGAACTATCAGTTTAATAAGTCACAGCTGCAAAATACTAATACGAATTCATTACAGACGAATGGAAAAACTGGCAGCAGCTGACCTCGGGGAAGATCAATTTGGATTCCGCATAAATACTGGAACACGTGAGGCAATACTGACCCTACGACTTATCTTAGTAGATAGACTAAGGAAACGCAAACCTACGTTTCTAACATTTGTAGACTTAGAGAAAGCTTTTGACAATTTTGACTGGAGTACTTTGTTTCAAATTATGAAGGTGGCAAGGTTCAAATAAAGGGAGCGAAAAGCTATATACAATATGTACAGAAACCAGATGGCAGTTGTAAGAGTCGAGGTACATGAAAGGGAAGCAATGGTTGGGAAGGGAGTGAGACAGGGTTGTAGCCTCTCCCCAAAGTTATTCAATTTGTATATTGAGCCAGCAGTAAAGGAAACAAAAGAAAAATTCGGAGTAGGTATTAAATTCCAAGGAGAAGAAATAAAGACTTTGAGGTTCGCCCATGACATTGTAATTGTGTCAGAGACAGCAAGAGACTTGGAAGAGCAGTTGAACGGAATGGACAGTGTCTTGAAAGGAGGATATAAGATGAACATCAACAAAAGAAAACGAGGATAATGGAATGTAGTCGAATTAAGTCGGGTGATGCTGAGGGAATTAGATTAGGAAATGAGACACTTAAAGTAGTAAAGGAGTTTTGCTATTTGGGGAGCAAAATAACTGATGATGGTCGAAGTAGAGAGGATATAAAATGTAGAGTGGTAAAGGCAAGGAACGAGTTTCTGAAGAAGAGAAATTTGTTAACATCGAGTATAGATTTAAGTGTCGGGAAATCGTTTCTGAAAGTATTTGTATGGAGTGTAGCTATGTATGGAAGTGAAACATGGACGATCAATAGTTTGGACAAGAAGAGAATATAAATTTTCGAAATGTCGTGCTACAGAAGAATGCTGAAGATTAGATGGGTAGACCACGTGACTAATGAAAAGGTATTGAATAAAATTGGGGAGAAGAGGATTGGAAGACAGCGTGGAGGATTAAAATTGTAGAGGGAGACCAAGAGATGAATACACTAAGCAGATTCAGAAGGATGTAGGTTGTAGTAGGTATTGGGAGATGAAGAAGCTTGCAAAGTATAGAGTAACATAGAGAGCTGCATCAAACCAGTCTCAGGACTGAAGACCATAACAACAACAACATTGTGTTCAGAAGAACAAGTCCCGAACTTCAACCTTAACTAACGGACTAGATACGGTAGATACTTGGTGCCATCTTCGTTCGCACACCCGAGGATACACATACGTATCCAGTATTTCGGCAAGCAGACGAGACTGGCTGTATGTAACGAAAGGCCTTATCCATAAAGTAACTGACTGCGAAATTTAGCCCCGTAGCTTCTCGGATCACTGAGCATTCATATAACCGCGCAGCACACTAAACACAAAATATTCCTGGGAAGGTGCGTGTAGCAGCTAGACGTGTCACTTTTGGAGGACGTAGAACTGAAACACAAGATCCATCGTACATGGCAGCGATGTCTTCGGATGCAATTCAGGTATCCAACACGCGTCATGTGGTGGCTACAGTCTGCAAAACAGCAGATAAAAACATGCATCGCACGACATGGCCTTATGAAAGCGCACTGGCGGAAATGCACCTTGGAGTATCACTTTCTGTGCCTCCGCGAACTATATGATGGTCCCATGGGATTAGTAGCAAACAGCTCTAGAATAAAACGCGCTAAAGGAAGAGTAACAGCGTTGGTACGACAATCTCTAGAGGGGAGAAATGTTCGAGCGCGTTCTCCCATTGAACTGACGCAGGAGAATACTTGTGTACACCAAGTGATCTGGGAAGCCAATAGAGGTAAACAAAAGTTACTCCATACTCTCAATGATAAACAGGGGAACGAATACTATCAACAAGTCACAATAAAAAACTAAGTTGTGCAACATTATGCAGATTTTTATGGAGTGTCGGTAACTGATTCGACGGCAAGTGAGCCTCTTTTATCCTGCATTTAACCCACGGTCAATCCGACTGACAATGCCGACCTTGTAGCCAGCATAAGCGATGAAGAATTATTATAATAATCAAAGATTCGCCTACAAAAAAAAAATCAGCTGGTTTAGATGACCGACCCATGGAATCTTATCCATGTTTTCGGAACGTCATAGGACCAGAGTTCACCAAAATATGCAATGAATTATTGGGAGACGTGCAGATGCCATCTCAGTTTACGGAAGGACTGATTGTCCTGATCCCAATAAATAAATAAATAAATAAATGAGTGCTGTCTCAGGGAGATCTATGTCAAATGCATTATGTGAATATAAGGATATTATAAATTTGTGGTGGCTATGTAAATGCAACTTTGCTCTCACGTTTTTATACTCTGATAAGGCATCTGACCGCATCAATCACCACTTTCTTTTAAACATGATTCAACGGATGGGGTTCAGTGCTCATTTTATTCAGATCATACGTAAATGTATAGTCGAAACTTTCTCTCGAATCAAAATTAGTGGCCAACTAAGTTCACCAGTCTTGATTAAGCAATCAGTGAGACAAGGCTGCCCCCTTTCTATGACACTGTAAGCAATCGCCGTAGAACCGTTACTGTTAAACCTGCATCACAGATTACAAGGTCTACAGGTGTTGGGTACAAACCCGTGTGTCACGCTTATGCTGATGATACCAGTGTAGCAGTTAACATGAAATCGGAACTTGAAATCGTTCAAGAAATAATCAATGCTGACACCACTTCTTCTGGAGCCAAACTCAATGAACACAAACCAAAAATTTTACCTGTCGGACCCCATATGGAGAACAATCAAATAACATGGCTACAAAGGACAGAGAAGACGGACCACTTGGGTATGATTTTAATGTCCAGCCTACGAGGGATGACAGTTGCTAACCGGGACTATAAACTAAATATATTTAAGGCTACTATCCGTGAACACAAAATTAGAACGCTAAATCGGATACAGCGAGCTCTATTGATTAACAGCTATGCCCTAAGCTAAATATAGCACATCGCAGCATTGTTAACAGTACCCAAGGATATAGCGCACAAGCTTTTAGCTGCGGTGTACTGGTTTATCTGGAACGGAAATATCTCTAAAGTCACCATGCCAACCATAGCATTATGGTTTTGGCGTCAAAGACATCCAGAACCAATGCACTGCCATATATCTGGAACCGTATCCGCAAAATAATGCAGACACCTCATCCTTCAGTTACAACACCTTTATTCAACAGGTTAGCCCCAACAAGCAAAAACGCTCCCGTCGATGTTGGTCGCATCAGCGATGAACTCGACTTCGTCCGGTCTTACTACCGGGAAATGAGCTATATTCACGGTGCTCAACCTCAGCTTAACACTAGAAGGACACTTTACAACCTCACGAGACACCATAAGCAAAACCCCGTGGAAGCGAAATATCTAGCGGTAAATTGGAGTAACATCTGGAAAAATATTTAAAAAATCCCATCCTCCACTCCAAAGCATTGTGCACATGGTAAGACATTGTAAACGAGAAGGTCCCCACATGTGAAAAACTACATAGTATCAAATTAAAGCAGAGCACGTACTGAGATCATTTCCATACCGTAGATACCTTGGCACACATCAAAATCTGCTGACACCAATATCACATATGGAACTGGACTAGAAAACAAGTCGCCAGACTGGCATTTCTTTCCTGAAACAAAGAACAATAGCTACACTTGGATTTTCGGCCAGTTCGCATATTTCGCAATTACGACCAAACACGCATGTATAGACGAGTACATACAATATATAATAAAGGTAACCATTATCTTAAAAAAGAGTCCGAAACACATAGCTTTGTTTGAAAATTTCTTACTTTACATTTTGCCATAATGAAGAGGTAATATTTGGCTGGCGCACAACACTAAAGGGAGACGCTTCTAAGTCTGTGCCATTTTAATAAAGTTGGCAAAATAAAATTTTTTTGTTAGGAAGAAAATTCAAGGTGCCCCTGGAAATCTCATTTGGGAAGAAGCAGTAACATGGAAAATAAATAAATAAATATACATAAAAAAGTGGATAGCATTCATACTTTATTTGTAGAGGGTCATGGGCTCGAAACTCACGAAACACAGCGAATGTTTTTTTATTTCTAAATTTAATTGATAGACCTTCATTATTATTTCTGTTTAGTTAGTTGTTTAAATGTATATTTATTTATAATACTTCGTGCTGTCGTTTCTTTCATCGTCTTGACTTTTGTATTTGCTTTTATTTTTCTTCGTGTCATTCTCCTTTCGATTGGAATCTACTGTACATGCGTCGCCTACAATCTACAACCATGCGCCAGCATTTCTTACAGCCAGTGTGAGGATAGTTTCTGATTACCAATGCTACCGAGAAATTACAGTTTGTTTTTGGCGTTGAAAGTAAAACGATTTTGTCTTGAGTTTGCTTGTAGAAGTTGGCTTTAATCGCCGTGAACAAGGCCATAGATTGCTGACCGCCGTTTTCTTGGATACACTACACATGAAGAGGTTGTGGTTTGGTTAGGACGGTTTAAATGGAGGGCTACAAAACGCGTCGTCTGCTGCAGTTTAGTCAATGGTCACTTCAGATCAGGTGTCTTCAGGGTATCGCGAATTTTCGTTATACCTCGCGGCAGTTGCTTCCAACATTATTCCGCGTTATACATACATTAACAACATTTGTGAAGTGACACGCCGTGTTTGTGTGTTGCCTGTAACAGAGCGGAAGCCGGCAGCCCATGTGGCACCATTAAAACGGCAAGTTACAGAAGTAAAGCCTCAAGTACTTGTGATCAGACTATAGTATGCCTAGCTTAGTTTTTGAGTCCCTTTGTTGTTGTTGTGGTCTTCAGTCCTGAGACTGGTTGGATGCAGCTCTCCATGCTACTCTATGTTGTGCAAGCTTCTTCATCTCCCATTACCTACTGCAGCCTACATCCCTCTGAATCTGCTTAGTGTATTCATCTCTTGGTCTCCCTCTACGACTTTTACCCTCCACGCTGCCCTCCCATACTAAATTGGTGATCCCTCGATGTCTCAGATCATGTCCTACCAACCGATCCCTTCTTCTAGTCAAGTTGTGCCACAAGCTCCTCTTCTCCCCGATTCTATTCAATACCTCCTCATTAGTTATGTGATCTACCCATCTAATCTTCAGCATTCTTCTGTAGCACCACATTTCTAAAGCTTCTATTCTCTTTTTGTCTAAACTATTTATCGTCAACGTTTCACTTCCATACATGGCTACACTCCATACAAATACTTTCAGAAACGACTTTCTGACATTTAAATCTATACTAGATGTTAACAAATTTTTCTTCTTCAGAAATGCTTTCCTTGTCATTGCCAGTCTACATTTTATATCCTCTCTACTTCGACCTTCATCAGTTATTTTGCTCCCCAAATAGCAAAACTCCTTTACTATTTTAAGTGTCTCATTTCCTAATCTAATTCCCTCAGCATCACCCGACTTAATCAGACTACATTTCATTATCCTTGTTTTGCTTTTGTTGATGTTCATTTTATACCCTTCTTTCAAGACACTGTCCATTCCGTCCAACTGCTCTTCCAAGTCCTTTGCTGTCTCAGACAGAATTACAATGTCATCGGCGAACCTCAAAGTTTTTATTTCTTCTCCTTGGAATTTAATACCTACTCCGAACTTTTCATTTGTTTCCTTTATTTGTTGCTCAATATACAGATTGAATAACATCGCGGATAGGCTACAACCCTGTGTCACTCCCTTCCCAACCACTCCTTCCCTTTCATGTCCCTCGACTCTTATAACTGCCATCTGGTTTCTGTACAAATTGTAAATAGCCTATCGCTCCCTGTATTTTACCCCAGCCACCTTCAGAATTTGAAAGAGAGTATTCCAATCAACATTGTCAAATGCTTTCTCTAAGTCTACAAATGCTAGAAACGTAGGTTTGCCTTTCCTTAATCTTTCTATTAAGATAAGTCGTAGGGTCAGTATTGCCTCATGTGTTCCAACATTTCTACGGAGTCCAAACTGATCTTCCCCGAGGTCGGATTCTATCAGTTTTTCCATTCGTCTGTAAGGAATTCGCGTTGGTGTTTTCCTGCTGTGACTTATTAAACTGATAGTTCGGTAATTTTCACATTTGTCAACACCTGCTTTGTTTGGGATTGGAATTATTATATTCTTCTTGAAGCCTGTCTCATAAATCTTGCTCACCATATGGTAGAGTTTTGTCAGGACTGGCTCTCCCAAGGTTGTTAGTTGCTCTAATGGATTGTTGTCTATTCCGGGGGCCTTGATTCGACTCAGGTCCTTCAGTGCTCTGTCAAACTCTTCACGCAGTATCATATCTCCCATTTATCTACATCTACATCCTTTTCCATTTCCATAATATTGTCCTCAAGTACATCGCCCTTGTATAGACTCTCAATATACTCCTTCCACCTTTCTGCTTAGAACTCGGTTTCCATCAAAGCCTATGATATTTATGTAAGTGGTTCTCCTTTCTCCAAAGGCCTCTTTAATTTTCCTGTAGGCAGTATCTATCTTACCCCTAGTGAGATAAGCCTCTACATCCTTACATTTGTCCTCTAGCCATCCCTGCTTAGCCATTTTGCACTTCCTGTCGATCTCATTTTTGAGACGTTTGTATTCCTTTTTGCCTGCTTCACTTACTGCATTTTTATATTTTCTCCTTTCATCAATTAAATTCAATATTTCTTCTGTTACCCAAGGTTTTCTACTAGCCCTTGTCTTTTTATCTATTTCGTCCTCTGCTGCCTTCACTATTTCATCCCTCAAAGCTATCCATTCTTCTTCTACTGTACTTCTTTCCCCCATTCCTGTCAATTGTTCCCTTATGCTCTCCCTGAAACTCTGTACAACCTCTGGTTCTTTCAGTTTATCCAGGTCCCATCTCCATAATTGCCCACCTGATTGCAGTTTCTTCAATTTTAATCTACAGTTCATAACCAATAGATTGTGGTCAGAGTCCACATCTGCCCCGGAAAATGTCTTACCATTTAAAACCTGGTTCCTAAATCTCTGTCTTACCATTATATAATCTATCTCATACCTTTTAGTATCTCCAGGATTCTTCCATGTATACAACCTTCTTTTTTGATTCTTGAACCAAGTGTTAGCTATGAGTAAGTTATGCTCTGCGCAAAATTCTACCAGGCGGCTTCCTGTTTCATTTCTTAGCCCCAATCCATATTGACCTACTATGTTTCCTTCTCTCCCCTTTCCTACTCTCGCATTCCAGTCGCCCATTACTATTAAATTTTCGTCTCCCTTCACTACCTGAATAATTTCTTTTATCTCATCATACATTTCATCAATTTCTTCTTCATCTGCAGAGCTAGTTGGCATATAAACTTCTACTACCGTAGTGGGCGTGTGCTTCGTGTCTGTCTTGGCCACAATAATGCGTTCACTACGATTTTGTAGTAGCTTATCCGTACTTCTATTTCTCTTATTCATTATTAAACCTACTCCTGCATTACGTCTGTTTGATTTTGTATGTATAACCCTGTATTCACCTGACCAAAAGTCTTGTTCCTCCTGCCACCGAACGTCACTAATTCCCGCTATATCTAACTTCAACCTATCCATTTCCCTTTTTAAATTTTCTAACCTACCTGTCCGATTAAGGGATCTGACATTCCACGCTCCGATCCGTAGAACGCCAGTTTTTTTTCTCCTGATAATGACGTCCTCTTGAGTAGTCCCCGCCCGGAGATCCGAATGGGGGACTGTCTTACCTCCGGAATATTTTACCCAAGAGGACGCCATCGTGATTTAATCATACAGTTAAGCTGCATGCCCTCGGGAAAAATTACGGCTGTAGTTTCCCCTTGCTTTCAGCCATTCGCAGTACCAGAACACCAAGGCCATTTTGGTTAATGTTACAAGGCCAGATCAGTCAATCGTCCAGACTGTTGCCCCTGCAACTACTGAAAAGGCTGCTGCCCCTCTTCAGGAACCACACGTTTGTCTGGCCTCTCAACAGATACCCCTCCGTTGTGGTTGCACGTACGCTACGGCTATCTGTATCGTTGAGGCACGCAAGCCTCCCCACCAACGGCAAGGTCCATGGTTGATGGGGGGAGTCCCCTTGTAGTAGCGACATAAAGGTTCTTTTCTTTTATCAGCAACTCTTGAAGAAAGATAAATATGACTTCCGCTGAGCACGATTTACATTTGACTTGAGAGGGTCGTCGTCTTTTGCAAGGAAACGTGACGGTACGACACGCCAGTAGGCAACACCAATTTGGCGCGTTCTGTGGTGCAGACTATTTCGAAACGGCGAGCAACAAATAAAGCGATCGACGCGTCGGCGGCGGCGGCGGCGGCAGGCGGGTTTTCCATTTGAACTTTTCGCTTTTGGCCAGCGCCGGTACTTTGCAGCTGGCAGCGGTGACGGTGATGGACGCGCCGGCTGGCAGTGACGGACGGCAGGTGTGAGGCGTCCGCCGCCGCCGCCCCCACGGCCGGCGCCTGATTTGTGGCCGCCCGCTGTGCCCGCCGCGCCAGCCGTTCTAATTTCATTTTACGGTCGCCGCCGGTGGCCCCGTCCCTGCGCCACCGGCCGGGCCCACCTCTGCCTCGCCCTGCCCCGCGGACAAAGGCTCCCGCCTGCAGGTGACACCGCTCTGCCTGTGGTTGACGTCAACGTACAATAAGCACTCAGAGACAGCAGGTGGCAGCACTAGCAGTTGGGGTATATAAAGAGCGTCCCGTATGGCGTGGGGGTGGGGGGGGGGCGAAAACAGTACAGTCTTAGTCCTAAAGCGGAACCAGAGCGACTTATCTGACGTCCAGAAGAGTATAATCTTTGGCTTTCGGACCAAGGGTCAAAGAATTTCCAAAAGGGGTAGGTTTGTGAACTGTTCACGTGTCGCTTTGGTTAAAGTACAGCATGAATGGCAAAATGGCACTATCCAATAACGGCGCCGAGGGAGCTGTGGCGAAGCACTGACCGAAAATGACAGGAATAAACCACAGCTGTGGAGATGTGTACGGGCGAATAGAAGTGCAACTGTTGAGCAAGTGACCTCCCAGATGAACTAACGGGTTACTGACGTGTCTTCTGAACAATCATTCAGCGACCGTTGCTGCGTAGCAGGAGTGTGGTTAATGCACCCATGCTGTGTGCAGTTCATCGCCGACGAAGATTGGAATTTGCACTACAATACCGGTACTGGACGTCCGCTTAATGGTGACCGGTGCCTTTACAGATGAATGACATTTCATGCTCCATCGGACTGGCGACCGTTGTCGTGTACGGCATGAAACGTCTGAATGTAAACAAAATCAAATGGCTCTGAGCACTACGGGACTTAACATCTGAGGTCATCAGTCCCCTACAACTTAGAACTAATTAAACCTAACTAACCTAAGGACATCACACACATCCATGAACGAGGCAGGATTCGATCCTGCGACCGTAGCGGTAGCGTGGTTCCAGACTGTAGCGCCTAGAACCGCTCGGCTACCCCAGCCGACTGAAAGCTAACACCCTGGAAAAATCTTTGGAAATGTCCAGAAGGTAGTGTTCTCCCAGTGATCTAGTCATTCGGGAAGGTGCAATGGATCAACATAAATACGTATGTGATAACCCGCTAATCACGCAGGGCTAACAGGTAATTAGGATTGTGGAAATGGCCAAGAGAGTTGCAATCGGATTCATTTCACAATTGTAATTTACTATCAATTAGTTCACAAATACACTTTTGAAAGAATTAAATTTGCTTCGCGGCTTCTCCAAACAGATGCTTTAGAATAAGTTCAATTTTGAAAAGACATGACACACAGTTAAATTTACGAATAAGATAAATCTATACATATATGAGATCAGCATGCGGAGCGGCTGAAGGCCGCCGGATTAAATCTTCAGAATTCCAAATATACTATGATGATTACTGAAGGCAGAAGGTCACAGTGTTTTAAGATGCTAACAGTGCTGATGGCCCACAAGGTGCACAGAAAGACATACACAAATTCAATAAGATGGCTGAAGGCCGCAAAGTTAAACTCTGCAAATTAAGGAAATATATATTGCAACAATCGGTAAAACAATACATTAAGTTAAAAATTTTCTTTTTGCAACACCAACGGCGGAAGGCCCACAATAACTTGTAAATTCTTTCAGAGCAAATTACAATAACCTTTCAAGAGCAGTAGGCGATTATGTTTGGACTTGAAGGAAACTCTGAGAACATGTTTCCAGGGCTGAAGAGCCACAACCAACCTTGCCAAATTAAAAATATAAAATACAGTTAAATTACAACAACATTAACACTGCCAAAAGGATAATAAAGAGAACAGAACTGAGGAGTCTCCAGTGGATCGGTCTGCCCTCGTTCACTTCGACGAGACAGGTGGTGAGTTCAACTACACTTAATTCGTGCGAACCCAACCAACGGACAGTCACGGACCGACCAACCAACCGCCTGCTTGCCACGACGGAGTACATGAGAATTCAAGGCCCCCAAAAATAATTACAAGTATCACTATCCCCAATCAAACGCGTATGTGAATTGAGCTGCCAAAACTACACACTCTGTTGGGCAGCAACAACTGGTGGGGGAAAGACACTGCCCAAAAACTACGTTAGCGGTCAGGGCAGGTAACCAGAACACTAACGGCAACAAGGCAGAAAATTCCACTGGTTCACTTAACTACGAAAGAAAAGAATACAGTTAACTTCACCCAAAATGAACACTGCCTGAATTTACGTTAGCGGTCAGGGCAGGTAACCAGAACATTAACTGCCACAAGGCAGAAAATTCCGCTGGTGCACTTGACTATGGATAAATTAGTTTGATCAATTCCACCTGACGGCGGCTATCTCGAACACTTCACTCGTTGTTGCTCACAAGAAAACCTCCACAACAGCAACGCCGGAACCAACAACGTAATGCTCAAAACCACTCAACCTTCACGTCCTGGGTTGGCGAGCGACGATGCTCGTACCGATCGGACAGCTCCAGACAGACTCCGATACTGCGCAGAGACCGCCAGCGGCCCAGTCGACTATGCCGCACGGAGATGTCCTCGGACGAACCGACCGACCAACAATCCACCAAAAGTCAGGCCCGGCTTAAGTGATTCGTGGCGGCATCGATCGGGCGGGCGATGTCCACGCAGGGCTGGCTGCTGCTGCAACGTGGTGAGATGAAAATAAGTTAAAGCAGGGAGTAAAATACCAAATGGTGGGACGGCGAGCCATGCACGTCTCAGTATGTATGCTTCGGGACTATGTCCACCTCTACATGCAGTTCGTTGGTTCGTTGGTTCAAATGGTTCAAATGGCTCTGAGGACTATGCGACTTAGCTTCTGAGGTCATCAGTCGCCTAGAACTTAGAACTAATTAAACCTAACTAGCCTATCACACACATCCATGCCCGTAGCGGTCGCTTGGCTCCAGACTGTAGAGCCTAGAACCGCACGGCCACTCCGGCCGGCTGCAGTTCGTTGTTCCCGAGACAGTGGTATATACCAGCAGGACAGTGCAACGTGTCATACAGCTTTCAGTGGTATGTGCGTGGTCGAAGAGCACCAGGATGAGTTTACCATACTGTCCTAGCTACCAGATTCACTGGATTTAAAACCAGTGAAGAACCTGTAGGGCCACCTCGATTGGACCATTCACGCCACGGATCCTCTGCAGAGAAACTGAGCGCAGCTGGACAAGGCCCTGGAATCAGCACGGCTCCACGTCCCTGGTATCTTCCAGAACCCCACTCGCTCTTTTATGCAAGTGTCGCAGCGGTCCGCGATGCATATCATCGGTCATTATCGACGCTTTTGATAAGTGTAGCAAGAAATGCTACAGCAGAGAACAGAAGGTGGTGAGGACGCCTTATTTGATGGCGCAACTTACTTGGTGATATATTTCATTTTGTTTCAGGAATTACTCAGATAATTCGAAACATCGATGATGGATGACGAAGAATGTCTTCTTCTCCTGCTGCTCATAAAGAACCACCGTTTTGCCATAATTAGTTGGAAGAACAGTGCGTGGTATCGCAGCAATAATTCTACTTTGTTTTAGAGTAAATTTAAACTTTTTTATTTAAGTGCATATTTATGTATAGAGAATCGATCAATTGTATGCAGCTCTCAATACCTTTACAGAAACTTACGTAAAGTGTACTTTTTTATTAATTTTTTAAAAATTGGTTTGGCCTTCTGAAGACCACATGAAATAACTTACGTATGCTTTCATTTTTCCTTTCTTTCTTTCCAGCAATTTAACGTTCTTTCCCTATGTCTTTCACTTCTTTCTTCTGCCCGTATTGCACCTGTCTTTTTCTTTGTTTCACCATGGTAGCCCCTGAAACCTGTTACCTTTGCTATGAACCTTTCTCTTTCTCCTGTTTCTTCCTCCATTATTTCCATTTCTTCCAGGTCTGCTTTAACTTCTTTTCTGTCAAAGATGTCAAAAATTCTTTTTGTGATTGTGTTTTCATTTATCCTCTTAAGGTGTCCATAGAATGCAACTCTTCCTCATAGTGTCTGATATTTGCTCTATTTTCTTAGTAAACTTTCTAAATACTTCTTAGTTTCCATTTCCCATTCTCATAATTTGGTTCCATGATTTTCCTGAGTATTTTCTTTTCGTTCTTTTCTATTTCACGTAACTGCTTGGTTGTATTTAACGAAATGCATTCTGATGCACAAAGACATTCTAGTTTAAAGGCAGTATTGTAGTGCCGAAGCTTTCTATTTATGGAAACAGATTTCTTGTTAGTCGCTCTTTGTATCGGCTTCGAATTTTCGTGAAAAATACAGTTTCTCAAGCATATTTATGGAGTTATCGTACAGGTATAAATTATTATCTAAAATGCTCCTATATGTTAGTACACCCATAGAAGTAATCCTTTTCAGTAAAACTACTTTCATACAACGTATTACCAAATTAGGTATAACTGATTTATTTTACCGTTTTCTTTAAGGTGGGAACGATGAGCAGTAAACTGAAAAATACGGTATCACCGGAATAATCTATGGTATCCACAGCTCTAGTGCTGTGCCAGGGGCGCAAAAACGGTTCAGCAAAATCGTATTAGCGTTAACAAGGTTGAAAAAGAGAATGGTGTGCCTCTGAACTCTTTGAAAAAGATTCCTGGCAGAAATTCAGGATGCTATTGGGGCTTTATATTTGAAGAAATTCGATCGACCATTCGCCTTATAATTAGAGCAGAAATTACTGAAGTACAGAATTACAGTGCCAGCGATGGGATTTGACCTTACTACCAAACAAGTGTTCGTGGTTGCATACTCACCATGAAATTTTTTTTAATTGTGAAAAGAAAATTGCAAACCAGAAATGGCAGTACAGTTATAAATGTTGATACGGATTGACTTTGAGAGTGCCACTTTATGATTCCTTTTGTAAAAATGCTTTCAGGTCTTGTGGAATAATAGCTTTTGATCTAAATGCCATTACCTGAGAAACGCTGGCTCCATACGAGGCCACTGAGCATCCTGATCCGCATGTAGGCCAAGCAGCTCCTATGTAAGCATATCATCAAATAGTTGCTCGAAAGATATGCCACCGAAATCCCACAAACAACAGCAACCTAATAATTTCCAGTTAATGATATTCGAAGAATATAAGCAAAAATTGGGCGAAGGAAGATCACAACAGGGTTGTTGACGCAAAGGCTAGGCTCGTGAGTGAATATGAGTCAACAGCTCGGCATTAAGTGGTCCAAGAACTAACAAAAGGAAAGGGAGAATCTGGATCTTCTGGAACACGGAAAACAAAAGGCACAAATGTTAAAAAAATAAAATTCTCAATGATGAAGACTGGACTTGTGGCAAATGTAGAAGAAAGTATTCAATTTGCATGAAAAAATGGAGAGAAATAGGTTCAATGCTCATTCTACCTCACTCCCTACCATGAAAGTAAATCTGCTAAGGGACATAATTACGAGTACATGTGCTGTTAAATTAATGTTATTTCAGTTATTTTTCTTTTATCAATGCTAACTTCGAACCTGAACAAATTACTTGGTATCTGAATTGAAGTCTTTTTATGAATGTTAATCTTATGATAAATATGTAATTTTTGCTAACCTTCTTGGTTTTGGTTGTTTGTTCGTTTTGATTAACAAATAATTTCATCGTATTGAAAACGTGTGTTAATGTATCGGCAATTTAACAATCCGTATCATCCAATTAGCTACCCTTACCATCAAATTAGGTACCATAATTGTGTTTTAATTTAAATCTGCTCAACTCCACCAAAACGAATCCTAATCTTATTAAAACACTATTACCTTACTGCACCTAAGTCGCATAAGAATTTTCGTCGGCCGTTGTGGCCGAGCGGTTCTAGGCGCTTCAGTCTGGAACCGCACGACCCTACGGTTGTAGGTTCGAATCATGTCTCGGGCATGGATGTGTGTGATGTCCTTAGATTAGTTAGGTTTAAGTAGTTCTAACTACCAGGGGACTGATGACCTCAGATGTTAAGTCCCTTAGTGCTCAGAGCCATTTCAACCATTTCTTTTAACCACAAGAATTTTCCGTAGGAATGTGCGGCTAATCAGCTAATCATTTGTAGAATTACTGACTTTACCACCAAATTAGGTACCCTTATCTTAACTGAAAGAAATACGCAATGAGACTAACAGAAATGAGACTTTTATTCAAAGGCAATAATTATAGTGAAGTAACAGCGATTTTAGATGGTCATTTAGACATTACCTAAGGGTGGATATTGTTATTAATATGGTATCTGACTGCCAGCGACGGTAATAGGGGCCTACATGTTCTGCAAAATTCTTCCATACTGGCCACAAGGTCGGTAAGGAGTTCTTGTGGTAGGGCGTTCCAGTCCTATACCAATGTGGGTGACAACTGCGAGACAGTCGGTGGTGCATGTGGACGTCCCGCAAATACGCCTCCCCAACGTATACCTCATTTAAGTTGAGAGAACGAACAGGCCAGTCCATTCGCCGAAGCGCACTCTTTCCATGAGCTCCTGCACCTCCACCGTTCGATGCGGTCGCGAAGAGTCACCCATTAATAAATGAAGTCAGGGCTGAATACATCTCTGAGGAGACGCACTTAAGGAAGGAGCACAGCGTCACAATAACCGTGACCTGTGAGCCACCGTTTTCAAAGATTCACATGTAAGAACGCCCATGCAATATTATGACTGCCAACACCATTACATCTGGACTACTTAAACGATCAATATTTCTGGGCGCATTACGTATTCCTACCTCTTGCCACAGGTCGTTACGTTCCGCTTTGTCGAACATCATTATTTGTCCATCGCTGCGCATCCTCTGTGTGACACCGGTTACAAAGATGCTGTATGTCTACGCGAGGATGCGCCCAACTCAGGATGGCACATATTTGTGCCAGCTTGAGATCTATGTATCAGCAATAGGCTCTGCTGTGATCCATCTATCTTGCTGCGGCAACATCACCTTCGACAGATTCGCTACCTCGCCGATCGAACCCAAAACGCCTGCGTTGAACAAGGGCTGAAGCATCCTGACTGACCAAAGCATTGCTCTTCCAACTGCCAACGACGGACCGTAGAAGCGGCCCGTTGCAGCAAATGCCTACTCTCTGCTGCTCTCATCAGGTTTATGCTTTAATGTAATACAGTGCACCTTACTTCTTCCATTTTACTGTTTTGATAACCTGTTGCGCTTTCGGTATACAGAACGTCATCTGGAACATGAGCCCTCTTTCCTAGAGGAATTTACTTTTGTTCTTCAAAAAGTCCATGATCTGAAATTTTGAAGTTACAGTTGTAATGTGACTATTTGTCCGACTTCAGAGAACGTAGTATGCGCCAGCAGCGTATTACCCTCGAATAGCTAGATGACTGCTTTGAAAAAGTCTGTGGGTGTATAATTGCAGTTTATCAGCCGTCCCTTATTGCGTGTTACCGTAACTTTTAGTGTGCTAATATTTACATTTTCAGGCGATAATACATGTGGAAACATTTACTCCAATATGTAATTTATTCAGCGTGCTCACAATTGCTGATCGACATTGTGTACTTGATGACGTGATTGATATACATTGAAGAGTCAAAAAAATTGGTACACCTCTCTCTGCGAACACGCAGGAGCGCCGCAGCACGACGTGGCATGGACTCGGCCAATGTCTGAAGTAGTCCTGGACGGAATTGACACCATGAATCCAGCAGGGCTCTCCATAAATCTATAAGCGTACGAGGGGTTGGAGATATTTTCTGAACAGCACGTTGCAAGGCATCTCGGATAAGCCCAATAACGTTAATGTTTGGGGACCTGAGCCGAGCTGGATGGCCGCGCGGTCGAAGGGTATCTTGCCACGGGTCGAGTGGCTCCCCTCGTCGGAGGTTCGAGTCCTCCCTCGGGTCTTGGTGTGTGTGTGTGTTGCTCTCAGCGTAAATTAGTTTAAGTAGTGTGTAAGTCTACGGACCGATGACCTTAGTAGTTTACTCCCATAGGATATCACCACAAATTTCTAAATTTTTTTTCTGGGGAGTTTGGTGACCAGCGGAAGTGTTTAAACTCAAAAGAGTGTTGCTGGAGCCACTCTGTAGCAGTTCTGGAGGTGTGGGGAATCGCGTACGCAATTGACATCAATGGATGAAGATGATCAGATATGATGCTTACGAACATATCATCTGTCAGAGTCGTATCTAGACCTATTAGGGGTTCCATATCACTTCAACCACACACGCCCCATACCATTACAAAAAATGGTTCAAATGGCTCTGAGCACTATGGAACGCAACATCTTAGGTCATCAGTCCCCTAGAACTTAGAACTACTTAAACCTAACTAACCTAAGGACATCACACACATCCATGCCCGAGGCAGGATTCGAACCTGCGACCGTAGTGGCCGCGTGGTTCCAGACTGTAGCGCCTAGAACCACATGACCACACCGGCCGGCCCACACCATTACAGAGCCTCCATCAGCTTGAAGAATCCCCTGCTGACATGCAAGGATCATACATTAATGAGGCTCTTTCCATACCCATACACATCCATCCGCTCGATACAATTCTAAACGAGACTCTTCCGACCAGGCAACATGTTTCCGGTCATCAACAGTCCATTGGCTGTGTTGACGGGCCCAGGTGAGACGTAAAGCTTTGTGTCTTGTAGCCATCAAGGATACACGAGTTGGCCTTCGGCTCCGAAAGTTCATATCGATGATGTTTCGTTGAATCGATCGACTGCTGACACTTGTTGATGGCTCAGCATTGAAATCTGCAGTAATTTGCGGAAAGGCTGCACTTCTGTTGCGTTAAACGATTCTCTTCAGTTGCCGTTGGTCCCGTACTTGTAGGATCTTTTTCCGGCCGATGCAGTGTCGGAGATTTAATGTTTTTCCGGATTCCTGATATTCACGTTACACTCGTGAAGTAGTCGTACGAGTAAATCTCCACTTCGTCGCTACCTCGAAGATGCTGTGAAGTAAAAACAAAGAGTACAAACATTAGTTTTAATAGTTAGAAAAAACATCGGTGTTGTAAACCGGAAATAAGTATGTCCCCCACCTTTAAAACGTCAAGGGTGTAAAAGCTTCCCATCGCTCGTGTGCCGACTATAACACCACATTCACACTCATTTAAATCTTGATAACCGGCCGTTGTCTTACGTAGGCGTTGCCGATCGCAGTGCCGTATTCTGCCTGTTTACATATCTCTGAATTTCAAAACGCGCTTCAGTGTATAACGATTCGCTGATAGCCATACAGTTTTTTGACAAACTTCCAAGTTTGTGTAAGCTGCGTGAATTTGAGTGCTTGACTGGAATTGCGACAAACTTTGTTTTTTAGATGTTGACTGATAAAAGGAGACTTTAAGAGTCAAGAGTAAGGGGGATACGCATTCATGTATGTATGTGTGTGTGTGTGTGTGTGTGTGTGTGTGTGTGTGTGTGTGTGTATGTGTGTGTGGGTGTGTGTGTGTGTGTGTGTATGTATGTGTGTGCGTGTGCGCGCGCGCGCGCGCGCGTGTGTGTGTGTGTGTGTGTGTGTGTGTGTCTTATTCCTCTAAAATGTACTTAGAAAAGGCACTAAATAATATTAACAATTTTTGAAAACAAGTGTTATTTTCTGCTATGTAACAATCAACATATTTTATAAGTTGGATAAGCACACTGGTGATCGCCAGTAGTCACTGAAACTTGTTTGAGGAGAACAGACAAGGTGTCTGCATCATGATGGATTGACCAATAACAAAATTTTCTCTGTAGAGTGGGATCAGTTAAGAGAACATTTTATGTGATATTAAAAATCAACAGTTTCATATGAAATGGAGAGACCTTTCTTCTACAAATCTACGTGGTATGAAATGAATATGGGGTTATTCATCTATTCTGTTAACCAATTTTCGGAACATTTCATGTGTTGTTATCGTGGATGATAACTTAATTTTTAGTAGTGAGATACGGTAATATCGGAATTAAATATAAGTCATACGTGGTATAGCGAAGCCAGTAACAGAGAAGGACGAAGAAGTATCAGTCTTCACCTACGCAAGCCACAATAAAATGCAAGGCTGTCCCATTTGCAAGTATGTGGTGCTATCCGCAACACCCGGAACAAGCCATGTGATGTCAAGTGAACGTGACAAGGACTTCAAATGGATGAGAATTTAGTCACGATCGCATATTCTGTGCAGTTTCCTCTACGGAGGAACAGAGATTTTCCAGAATCCAAGAAATCTGTCTTCCAATCGCCGTCTCTACTACCGATTTAACATATTCACCCTATTTCACATAGCTTGTTACTGTCAATATTTGCAACAATATTCCTTATTACATTTTCTTTCTTATCAGTCGGCGATGTGGTGCAGTGTCGAGCGTCTTCCATATCTGGGAAGACAGAATGAATTAACAGAAATGTGGGATTAAGGACATTCTAACATTGTTGAGAAACGGGACAAAATTTCTCTGCTATCCTGGGTATCCTGCATACAAATGTTTAACTAAATTAATGGAGATCAAAACTGTCAAATTTCTTTGGTGTTAAAATTTGGTTACTGCTGGATGTCAGTTGGGATGGAAGAAACGGAGCGCCTTACATCAGGGCGTAGAGAAACAATACAAACAGTTGAAAGCAAATAAGTCACCATGCCCGGATGGAACCTTATTTCGGTTTCTCAAAGAGTGCTCTATAGCATTGGTCCCTAACCTAACTTGCAATTACCGCGAATCTCGTCCAGCCCCAAGTCACAAGAGAATGGAAAGAAGCGCTGCTGTATATACGAGGGGCAAGACAACTGTCCGAAAAAATTATCGACCAAATTACCTAACACCGAATCCTTGAACACATTTCAGTCCGAGTATAATAAATTTTCTTGAGAGCGAGAATCTTGTGGCCACGAATCAGCCTGGTTCTAGAGAGCTTCAAGCGTGCGGATCTCAGCTTGACCTTTTATCACGTGACATATTGGTAACATGAAGGGCTACAGAAAGATTCCATATTTCTAGATTTCCGCAAAGCGTTTGACACAGTGCCCATTTTCAGTCTGTTAAAGAAGGTACGAGCATATGGAATAGGATCGTAGCGATATGAGTGGCTCGAAGAATTCTTAAGTTAGGCAATACACAAATTGCTCCTCGACAGCGAGTGTTCATCAGGGATAAGGAGCAGAGATGACTCAAAGAAGTATGACAGGACAGCTGTTATTCTCTATATGCACATTAAGCTCTATGGCTCTGAGCACTATGGGACTCAACTGCTGAGGTCATTAGTCCCCTAGAACTTAGAACTAGTTAAACCTAACTAACCTAAGGACATCACAAACATCCATGCCCGAGGCAGGATTCGAACCTGCGACCGTAGCGGTCTGGCGATTCCAGACTGCAGCGCCTTTAACCGCACGGCCACTTCGGCCGGCATTAGTCTCTATAAACACAAATGATTCGGCAAACAAGGTGGACAGCAATCTGTGGTTGTTTGTTGGTGGTGCTGTGGTCTACGGTAGGGAGACTGTAGGGGGATACAAGATGAATCAGACAAAATTTCTAGGGGGTGTGATGAATAGCAGCTAGCTCTAAATGTAGAAAAATTGACGTTAATACAGATGAGTAGGGAAAAAAAAGCCGGTAATATTCGGTTACCGCGTTAGTAGCGTCCTGCTTGACACAATGAAGTCGTTTAAATGTCTGGACATTGCGCTGTAAAGCTATGTGAAATGGAACGAGCATTAGAGGATTGTGGTAGGCAAGGCGAATAGTCAACTTCGGTTTGTCGGGAGAATTTTGGGAAAGCGTGGTTCATCTTAAAGGAGACCACATTTATGACGCTAGTGTGGCTTGTTCTTCAGTACTGCTTGAGTGTTTCGGATCCGTACCAGGTCGGACTAAACGAGGACATCGAAACAATTTAGAGACGTCTGCTAGATTTGTTACGGAGATGCTTCGGGAAATGAAACTGGAATCCCTGAAGGGAAGGCGATATTCTTTTCAAGGAACACTATTGATTAAATTTAGAGAACCGACGTTTGATGCTGACTGCAGAACGATTCTTCACCCTCCCTTACACATTGCGCGTGAGGACCACATAGATAAGATATGAGAAATTAAGGCTCATACGGAGTGGAGCTGGGAAGGAAATGGCTACTAGTGATACGCGTCTACAGTGGATTGCTGAGTATCTACCTAGATGTATATGTCGTTATACGACTGACACTCAACTCCTCTTCGATGGGGTTCGAATTACTCCTCCAATAAAATTTTACTCCCTGTGTTTCCCCAATCTTACTGAACGAAATGACCGATGTACACGTGCAACTCTCTGCTGAGTCTGTTTGGTGTAGCTCGTTTGTTCATTCTTCGTACAATGCAGTGTGTTTCAAACGATACATGAATAATTTTTCTTGTAGATTCTGTATTACGAATAGAACTATACAGACTTGATTTTAAGAAGAACCGCCCGAATTTACATATATTTTACATACCTGTATACACACTGCCGGAAAAATACGACAGCATCAAGACTGTCTTCGGTGGCACCAGTGTATAAACATACATACTGATGGGTTGTGAGTGATTCATTTGTCACGGTCATCGGCGATCAGATGGCACTCAGGAGGCCTTCCGGTGCACGTTCTGTTTTGACTCTGTAGGCGGTAACGGTGCTGACTTTATAGATGACCAGTATGTCCAATTTTCACTCTAGATAATAACCATGCCCCATCGTCAAGTATGGTTTCCTGTTGACCAGTTTCAGCCTCTTGAACAGATCCGGATTATGGGCGTGTGGGAAGCCGGAAAGCTTATGGACGGATTTCTGCACATGTTGTGATTTGTTGCTGCTTTCAACAATGTCCTGTGGAATATTCTCACACCTGTTAGTCAGGTTCTGGAGGTCCGAGTAGTATAGACACACATCAAGATCACTCACTGTGCGATGAGCGGTGGCCGATCGAACACCTGTATGGCAGTGATGAACGTACAAGTACATGGCGTACACATGTTGAGCTGTCTGTTCCAGAATGCATTGGCCGTCGAGACATACGTCCAATCCCACGCTTCATTGTGTCATCAGACAGATTTCAGCAGAATTAAGACGACACGTGCCTATGGCTAGTCTACCACTGACATCACGACATCGCCAAGCATGACTACTCTAGTCTACTGAGAGAGTTGGCTGGAGTCTGGATTTCCACTCTCTGCCTTCAGCGATGAGAGTAGGTTCCGTCTGTAGAGTAGGTTCTATCTGGCAGTGATGAACGTACAAGTACACGCCACACACCTAGTGAGCTGTCTACTGCAGAATGCATAGGCCCTCAAGACTTGGGTCCAGTCCCACGCTTCATGGTGTTGGGGCCATCACTTACAGCTTGCAGGCACAATTCGCTTTGCTGCGTGGTAAAGTAGCCAGTGCTCACTGCTGCCACGTCTTCGCCACGAAGGTGATGTGTTTTTTTAGCAGGTCAATGCACGCTCAAACCCGGCCACTGAGACGCAAATTGCTCTTCGTGGTCTAACACAACTAGACTGGACACAAAGATTACCGGACCGCTCGCGATGTGAACGCGGGTGTGACATGCTGAAGCGGGTCAATGCTTTTTCTCCAGGACGCGCAAAAAAACATTGCGGAATTTAAAAAAAAGGCGCAAAATATTCGTACATTATCTCAGTATGCCATTCGGCATCTTCATCACTGTCTGCATGCGAGGATACGCGCATGCGTAGCCGTCAGAGGGGAGTACACTGTGTACAATCCGACTGTTTACACAACCTCTACTGTAACATTGTCTGAATTTGTTGTCATATACTCCCACAATGGCGAATTACCTGTCGCCTCATTTGGCAACAGCCACAGCATTTGTGGTACATCTCTTACTAGTTCAAAACTAGTTGAACCGCTAAGGCGAAAAAGGTAACTGAAATGAACGTATTTGATCGTGGTGAAGAGAAGTAAGAGAAAGAAGTATCAGCAACTGAGGAAGTATATCCTAGACTCAACGTGAGAGACCGTCCTACATCGGATAAGATTCATGCGACATTTCGTAATACCCAGTTTCTTATTTTTACGGTCAGATAATCACTCTTCTGCCTGATGTAAACAGGCCTAATTTTCAGTACAAACATATTCCAGGTATCAGACACAATCAATAATCATTTATGCCTGAAATATAAGGGGCAGTCAAATGGCTTCCCTTTGAAGACCGTACAATTCACAAACGGTACGGTAATCAGGCGAAATTTTCGTGAGCATTGAGGCAGTCACCCCACCGACGCCCCAATCCGTGGACAGCCGACTGGTAAAAAACATTGTCGCGGTGTGAGAAGTTGTCCGTGACTGCCTGCTGCACATCCTCGTCCGACAGGAATCCTCGACCGTTCAAGGCATTTTTGACGGGACCGAAGACGTGATAGTAGCATGGGAAGAGATTAGGACTGTAGGGTGGGTGCTCGAGTGTCTCTCGCGAGTCCTCCAGTTGAGGATGGCCTCCCAGATCAACCGGTGCCTTGTGACGAATAGCAGCAAGCACGAAACTTGGCTCACCCATCATAAAAGAAAAAAAAAGGTATGATCGTGTGGAATTGTTGGCCAGAAGGCCCGACTCGGGGTAGATCGGCATCCGGATTGCAAGTCTTATTTCAGGTGACACCACATTGGGCGACTTGTGCGTCGGTGATAATGATATGATTATGACAACACAACACCCACTCCACGGGCATAGAAAATCTCCACCCAGTCGGAAACCGAACCCGGGCCCGCTGCATGGTAGGAAAACACGTTACCACTCAGCTAAGCAGTCGCACGCATTATACGAACAAACATCTCCTTCATTCTCTGATGGATATCTACCGATGTTTGTCCTTCGGTAGCCAAGAAAAGAATAATAGCATACTGGTCCTGTTTTGATGCATTTGGTAATACCGTCGCCGCAGCTCACGTTTCCACATTTACTACATGCACATTGCAAAGACACGTATGTCACACAAATCCCTGTCGCATCTGAGACGTGCTATGTTGCAGGTTTGCTGCAGTAACGCCCTCAAACGGAAACTGTTTGGTCTTCCCTTATATGTTTGCACTTGGAATACGGATTCAAGATATAGGGTTCGATTATCGTTCAGGATTTTCATCTTATCTCTGTCATCGTTTGTTATTGCGAAAATACAGAGTTCCACCTTATTTCAGAGGTCACATAGATGAGTAAGTGCCCATACAACTGAGTGAATCAGTTCAAAGGTCAAAGGGAAGCCACGGAAGGGCAAAGGACCATGCACAGAAAGTCTTATGGTATTCAAACCTGCATTCGAGTTAATAACTTTATCTTCGGTTGCGGATGGAGTGACCGGCCGGAGTGGCCGTGCGGTTCTAGGCACTACAGTCTGGAGCCGAGCGACCGCTACGGTCGCAGGTTCGAATCCTGCCTCGGGCGTAGATGTGTGTGATGTCTTTAGGTTAGTTAGGTGTAATTAGTTCTAAGTTCTAGGCGACTGATGACCTCAGAAATTAAGTCGATAGTGCTCAGAGCCATATTTTTGCGGATGGAGTGAGCTAACAAAACGCCAGGTCATGCTGATTTTACGAGGAGTATAAGGTATTAATTAAAGGACATGTTCCAAATCGATGAAGTGCGACGATATGTCGTTCATACTCTTGCGAAAGTTAGCTAGAGAAAAACGTAAGGCGTTCCACTGTCTAAGGTGGTAAGAATTCTTGTGTTCATGTGCTTGCCATATCTTTTTCTTCCGCTTTCGCCTGCTGCCCAGCCCGAGGAAGTGTTCATTACTGTTGATAACAGACTGAAACTTGTAGTTCTAAAATTGTGTCAGTTTATCAGCCAAAATTCCTATTAACACTGCCGCATTAATCCGAAAGAACACGGTTAGACACAAGCGCTGTTTACAAAATTTCAAACCATGAATGAATTGTCTCTTCAGTCTTAAGGAAATTGTTGAAGGCATAGCAAGCTAAAAGCAAGTTAACAACGAAATATCTTTCCCAGTCGGAGACCAGTTTGTTGATACAATCACTGTAGAATATTTGACTTTATTGACAGATCTACATGCTCATTTCTGCTTATTAGACATCATCACTATCATAGTGAAGTCATCGAGGATGTTCTTTAAGTTTTATGAACAGATGAAGATAGGATGGACAAAGTCGGAACTGTATGGAAGATGACAGATGACAGTAAATCCAAGAAGTCGGAATATTGAAGGTATCGCAGCCCTCGTGTGTGGTATTGCATTGTCATGTTAAGGAGAAGGCTCTCCACATGTCGACGAACTCTTCGCATTCGAAACTCGATTACAGCACCATATTTTTCACACACTGATTAGTTACATTACACACCGCAATGTTACAAAAAATGGTTCAAATGGCTCTGAGCACTATTGGACTTAACATCTCAGTTCATCAGTCCCCTAGAACTTAGAACTACTTAAACCTAACTAACCTAAGGACATCACACACATCCATGCCCGAAGCAGGATTCGAACCTGCGACCGTAGCGATCACGTGGTTCCAGACTGAAGCTCCTAAAAATGGTTCAAATGGCTCTGAGCACTATGGGACTCAATTGCTGAGGTCATTAGTCCCCTAGAACTTAGAACTAGTTAAACCTAACTAACTTAAGGACATCACAAACATCCATGTCCGAGGCAGGATTTCAACCTGCGACCGTAGCGGTCTTGCGGTTCCAGACTGCAGCGCCTTTAACCGCACGGCCACTTCGGCCGGCTACTGAAGCTCCTAGAACCGCTCGGCCACCAGCGGCCGGCGCAATGTTACACGTTACAGATCTGCGCTCTAGCGACAGACGGCTGAATATGTGTAGACATGAAGAATAAAGATGTAGAATCTTAATAACGTTAGTTTTATTTCAGAATCTTTAAGAGCTTTGACGTAAAAGATTCTGAGGCATTACTGTACAGCATGCCCTCGTAAAATGAACTGTGGAAAGTTAATATTGTGTGAATCAATTTTTAATAGTCTATGTGTATGTTCCTCTATTAACTTAGAGAATATTCCATAACTGTTGAAGAAAAGAAGAAAGAGAGAGAGGGAGAGAGAAAGACAGCGAGAGCGAGAGAGAGAAGGAGAGAGAGAGAGAGAGAGAGAGAGAGAGAGAGAGACAGGTAGGAGGGGGGGAGGGAATTTCCGTGCCACTAAATCTGAGACATTATCTATTGTAGGATAAAAAAGTTTCATCGAAATGGACTAAAGCAATGCAAATATGTATTTAACGATGTGTGAAATGTTGAAATAGTATAACGCAGATGCCTGTTTCCAATGAGTACCAGTTTTAATTAATTATTTTACACTATGAATAGTATTTGCTTCGATGATTGCATGTGACAAAAATATTGAGTGCTGTGGAAAGATAGGGGAGGCGTCCCTGACTAGGCGACGCGTGACTGGGTCCGAAATGCGCACTCGTATAGGACGATTGGCAGAGCACAGACCGCAAGAGACACGGATCCAGCTTCGAGTAAGGCTCTGTCCCACGTTCTTCACTTGTTGTACACAACAGTCCCATGTGATTTTTAAACGACAGACGCTTCCAAGCAAGTAATTATGCTTTGTACCGATGACACTTGTAATAGTGCACTATCTGACAATCTCTTTAATAACGCAATAATAACTGTACCAATTGCGGTGTCAATGTTTTGCTAAGTGTGGGGAGTGTACTGTTAATAAGGGTCAATACGTTGGGTCAGCTCTGTAGAGAAGGGAGAGAATTTGTGTTTAATTGATAATCAGCGACTTGTGGGCCACAAAGAGGGTTTGTTTCGACCTATTATCAGTTCGATGTCAAGATGGTTGAACTATAACGCCAATGATTCCTTCAAAAACCTGGCTCCTCATGCTTCCTAATCCAATAATTTTTCGTTATCACGACGTTCATTTACCACGACGTTAAAACGTTATCTTCCCTTTGAAAGTAAGACTTACAGAAAACATTCCTTTGCTGACATTTATCAGCTATCAGTAAAGAATTCATCCGACGAGATACGTCTCTTACTGTTCCTATACACTAAAGAGCCAAAGAAACTGACACATCTGCCTAATAGTGTAGGGCCCCCGCGAGCTCACAGAAGTGTAGCAACGCGACATGGCATGGACTCGACAGTTATCTGAAGTAGTACTGGAGGTAACTGACATCATGAATCCTGCAGCGCTGTCCGTACAACCCTTAGAGTACGAGCGGGTGGAGTTCTCTTCTGAACAGCACATTGCAAGGCGTGCCAGACATGCTCAACAATATTAATGTCTGGTTGCTAGCGGAAGTGTTTAAACTCAGAAGAGTATTGATGGAGCTACTCTGTAGCAATTCTGGACGTGTAGGGTGTCGCGTTGTCTTGCTGGAATTGCTCATGTCTGTCGGAATGCACAATGGACATGAATAGGTGCAGGAGTTCAGAGGACGCTTACGTACGTGTCACGGCAGCATACGCCCCACACCATCACAGAGACTTCACCAGCTTGAACAATCCCCTGCTGACATGCAGGATCCATGTATTCATGAGGTTGTCTCCATACAATTTGAAACGACAGTCGTCCGACTAGGCAACATTTTTCCAGTCATCAACAGTCCAGTGCCGGTGTTGACGAGCCCAGGCGAAGCGTAAAGCTTTGTGTCGTGCAGTCATCGAAGGTACACGAGTGTGCCTTCGACTCCGAAAACCCGTGTCGATGATGTTTCATTGAATGGTTCGAACGCGGACACTTGTTGTCGACCTGGATTTGGAATCTGCAGCAATTTGCGGAAGGGTTGCACTTACGTCACGTTGAACGATTCTCTTCAGTCGTCGTTGATTCCGTTCTTACAGGATCTTTTCCCGACCGCAGCGATGTCATATATTTGATGTTTTACCGGATTCCTGATATTCACTTCACACACGTGAAACGGTCGTACGGAAGAATCCCCACTCCATCGCTACCTCGGAGATTCTGTCTCCCATCGCTCGTGCGCCGATTATAACACCATGTACAAATTCACTTAAATCTTGGTAACCTGCCATTGTATCAGCATTTACCGATCTAACAACTGCGCCAGACCCTATTTCCCTTAAATAAGCATTGCCGACCGCAACGCCGTATTCTGCTTGTTTACGTATCTCTGTATTTGAATGCCCATGCCTATATTAGTTTCTTTGGCCGTTCAGTGTATATACCACTGAAGTGAGATTACTATTCTAGGGAGATATACCGATATCTCTTCCGGTCTGCTACTTTAGTAAACCGCACTATAAATCAAATTTTGGTATCTAACGTTAAATCTGGACAGGAGAATTATTTTCTTACCACATCTGTCCTGCCATGACATCGCCTTTTATATGCGCAGAATGGAGGAGTTTGGATTTACGGAAAATGACTGTCGTGTGTTTCATGTTACTTGTGCAGGACCAATTTACCGCGTGTCTAGTAATACTAACTACAATGACGATGTAATTCCGTTGGGGACTGTAACATTCTGGGAAAGTATTTGAATAAATTTCAGCAATCCTACAGGCCGTAACTGAAGCCTCCGTTGCTTATTTTTAAACTCACGTAAGGCAGCGCTGAGATTTATGACAAGCAATTTACCTACGCCAAGAGCTGTAAACAAAGCAGAAAAGTTTTGCGACTTTCGTTTCTAAGGAAAAGACCGACAGTGAGGCAGAAAGTTACTGCTTCACATAAAAAGCGGCGCGAGAAAATGCAAACAGCTTTACATCAGATTTTTGCAGCGAGAAAGCATCTCGTAATTGAGAGCTACCCGGGCTCCTCGGAGTAAAATTTGTCTGCGAAGCCGACAGGATGGTTATACGTTACACGCAATCCACACACAGAGAGTAATGATAGCCTCTTCTTCAATTTTAGTGTGCACATTATTTCCAATCAGGAAAATCGTGAATCGCGACCTTATTATTTACCTTGTAATACAACGGATAGTTATCGAGTTTTAACATCACGGAGGAAGAAACGGCAGATAAGATATTTGGTTTCAGATCTGCTCTGTATGTTTTCCCTACAGTGAATGGATGACTCCGTGAAGAGTTTATACCACTACCAACTACTAATAAAGTAGCAGTTCGCCGATAATGTGACTCCTGTGAAAGGATTTTAATCTGATGGTGGTCGTGCGTAGCGGAAAGATATTTTTTGGTTTCTCTGAAGAACACTACTGAAAGGAAGGAGCAGCAGAACAAACGGGATTTGAACCAAAGTTCTGTTACTGTAAACTGCAATTACGTAAAAGATAATGGTCGCCAGCCTAATTAAGTAAATTTGTTCTAAGTACTTGCACTATTTGTAACTAAAGTTAATTATTGGAATGCACTTTACTTGATACTTGCATCATGTTTTGCGAATTAGATACGAGACTGTACCACACTTTAACGAGCAATGTACCATTGGCATGTATGACAGAGAAGTCGTATTAAAACTTTTTGGCAACAATGGATCTCAGTAACACATACTACCAGTATATTAAAAGAGAAAGCTAATGATTATTACAGATAAATGGGTACTAACACTGAAGCCCTACTAACCTGGACATGAGGATCTAAATGGTTGGGAAATACTGTCATTAAAATGGTTTTCAGGTAATTATATTACTTACTCTGCTTATTATTTGCATTCTCAATGATCATTCACTTCCTTCTACTATTTAGCTCAATTGGGACATATGGTACCTGGATCTAATATAACTTCAATATTTGTAGCTAGTTGCTTATTATAGCACACAGATGTTAGAGAACTGGCTTTGAACTTCATTAAGGCTGTAGTTGTAATATGAAATTTAAATCTGGCTCAAGAATTAGCATGGGGACCAGTATACACAATAAATTACGTACAATTTTTCAAATATGCACAATAGTTAATCGTTACGTTGGCCTTCAACTCTACTATCCAGTGATTTTTATGATTCATCAGAGATTTTGAAGGTAACTGTAATACCGTACCGAGAGTTTGAATAAGAACGATTTTTAAGCTGAGTACTTTAAATCTTTTCTTTGCTGTTATAATTTACTGAAACTTTAACTATTCTTTTATGAAAACCACGTTGAGAGCTTCAGACACAAAATGCACTGAATTGCGGGATTGGGCCCTATACGTAACAAGACTGTTAAGCTGCCAGACGTACTGGAACTAACGCACGCAGCTTTTTCACACGTCACTGCCGAACGCTGGCGGGATATAGAACGGCTCGCCATAAAAGAAGAGAAAATACTGCACCCGGTTGGCTTAGTAGATTATCTTGTTGACAGGATCGTTATCAACGTAGCAGGTGACAGTTCCAGAACTGAAATGTATTTCTCGGATTCGGATAAGGAAGGAGTTGCTAGATACCAGACGACTGACTGTAAGTAATACCTCCAGTGGCTTGAATATTTAACTATACGGTGAAATCCTTCAATACTCTCTTAAGTTACACACAGCTTATGCAGAAAAATTACCCAGTGGTTAAGTCAGGAATTTTCATCATTCTTGTTTCTAATTACAATAGTACGTTATCTAAAGAAGATAACGTGTTGCTGTTTTCGTCTACTCGTCAAAGGAGCGTATTGTGGGAGATTTGCAGAATATTATTTCATTCTGCTTAAAAATTAAATGTCATTGGAAGCTGTATAGCCCCTCTGTTGGTCTCTTTTACGTGTGAACTGCAGCTGGCCACGTCACTGCAGGCTAGCTGACCGGCCAGTGCCGTTCAAGTTAAGTGCGCCGGTAAAGCTGTTGTCCCGGGTTTTCGCTAAGTAGATATGCGCGTAAAGCACAGCACAAAACGTACCCCTATTATTGTACTTGACAGTACTCGAGACAGCTTGGCTGCAGTCTCACGTGAAATGGAATCCAATGAGGGTCCAACAAACGCTGATGAATACATAGTGCAATGTTTACATCAGTTTTATTCTTATGAAGAACGGATTATAGTTACAGTTGTAAGGATGACAATGTCGCATTTGTTAACATCGTTCACATGAGCTTTTGTACTGATGTTACTGTTCTTGTTGCAGTAGCCGCGTTGATATCCTGATTGGATAATGGTAGAAGGTGTTTCAAAACAATGTACACAGTTCTATTACCGCTAAAAACGAAATGTTAAAATGATTTTAATTTGATACTACAGTTCTCGTATACACTAGCTGACAAATTAACCACAACCAGAACGACAGGCAAACGGATTGTTCGCCCATACACCAAATAAATACATATTAAACATAACCACAACGACAGGAAAATGGATAAAGGAAATATGAGCAATTATTAAAATAATGTTTAAAATCTGTCTATAAAGCAGAATTTTCGTACCTGTATGTGACAGGAGCTACTAAGTCTTCCAATAGTCAAGTGATGCAGTACGATTAGGTAACAAATAATCTAAATCTTTGCAGAAAAGATGACTTTTATCTAAATTTACAGGAAGGCATCATCTATCTATCTCACACAGTGACAATGAACATAAAATAAAGTCATGTTGAAAATTATTTTCCCTTCAACCCTTACGGAAGGATAACAGCCGTATAGTCATGAAGTGCCGTGCAAATTACTCTCCGCTCCACAGTAACGAATGGTATGTACTCTCCAATACACACTATGTAATCATAAGTATCAGGGCACCCTCCATCGGTAATGCTGGAATTCAATATGGTATTGGCCCACCCTTAGCATTGTTGATAGCGTCAACTCTCTCAGGCATACGTTGAGTCAGTTGCTGGAAGGTTACTTGGGGAATGGCAGCCCATTCTTTACGGAGTGCGGCATTGAGGAAAGGTATCGATGGGGGTCGATGAGGCCTGGCACGAAGTCGACGTTCCAATGCATCCCAACGGTGTTCTATAGGATTCAGGTCAGGACTCTGTGCAGGCCAGTCCTTTACAAGGATGTTATTGTCGTGAATTATGAACAGGTGCTCGATCGTGTTGGAAGTGCAATCACCATCTCCGAATTTCTCTTAAACTCTGTCAAGCAAGAAGGTGCTTAAAACATCAATGTAGACCTGTGCTGTGATAGTGCCAAGTAAACCAAGGGGTGCAAGCCCCTTAGATGAGAAACACGACCACACCAAAATACCACCGCCTCCGAATTTTGCCGGCCGCGATGGTCTCGCGGTTCTAGGCGCGCAGTCCGGAACCGTGCGACTGCTACGGTCGCAGGTTCGAATCCTGCCTCGGGCATGGATGTGTGTGATGTCCTTAGGTTAGTTAGGTTTAAGTAGTTCTAAGTTCTAGGGGACTGATGACCACAGCAGTTGAGTCCCATAGTGCTCAGAGCCATTTGAACCATTTGAACCTCCGAATTTTACTCTTGGCACTACACTCGCTGGCAGATGACGTTCACCGGGCATTCACCATACCCACTCCCTGCCATCGGATCACCACTTTGTATGCCGTGATAAGTCACTCCACACATTGTCTTTCCACTGTTCAATAGTTCAATGTTTACGCTCCTGGTCAAACACAGGAAACCTGATGCGTAAATGTTGTAACTATAAAGAAGAGAAAAATTATGTTTTCTTACAGTCTAGGAATCTGTGTTTGAAGTGGAATAATTAACGGGATTATCTTTTAGTTTCACCAAACACAAATATCGACACCATTAAGTGGTTTATGACACGGTAATTGTCTCTACTACTGACGGTCCAAAGAGTAAACATGGAGTATTCTATAAAATGATCAAAATCTCCTCACATGTTCCCAGAAAATGATAGAGAAACTGAGGATAACACTTCCGACGCTCCGAAAACTAAAGCAACATCCTATTTACCGCAAAAATTCCAAAAATCACTTTTGTCATACAATATTTCACTTGCATGGTTATTGTCAAAATATACATTTCAAATGATTTCATAGAAATATCATTTTTGTAAATATCTCTGTCAGTCGAGGTGTTCAACACTTCTCCAAATTTTGATTAATAATTTGTCGATGCTACCCTTGCCGTAACCATTCAATACACTTTTAAAGAAATTCTTGGAGTAATATTGCAGCACTGACTACACACGTTTTTCATCAATTACCTATTGCGGTTTGCCACTGGCTCCACAACAGACCGATCATCACAATTTCCGCTACTTATAAATAAGTTATCGGAACGTCGCACTTACAGTTAATGTTTCTCACAACTTACCAACGTTACCGTCTTGCTCTAATGGTCGCTGAGGCTCACAAGGTTCGTCTGCTCATGCTAACAAACCACACACACACACACACACACACACACACACACATACACATTCACTGTTGCTTTATTGCTGGATGGATCAAACACCACGCCTATGACCTTCTCCATATACTGTGTAGCAACTTGCGCACACATTAATATAATTGTAGGGATGAAATGTTTCTCTTTCTTTTATTCAGAGAGCGTATTTTTAAACATTGTTCAATATAACGGACAGTAAGATGTTAATTACACATAATAATTCATTCTCAGGCACCAGAAGTGCCTCTGCGACTTCTTAGTCATGAACGTAATAGTTCGGATATCTTCATAAAATGTAAAAAACTGCTCATACTGTTGTGAGTGAATCACATCTGTAGAACAACACTGCTCGAAGTGTCTATAGATTCAATGCAGTGACTGCAAGGAAAATCTCAGAATAATAAATTTTTCTACCTCTTTTCTGTTAAATACATTCTCATTCAGTAATAATTTATCATTCTGAGGCTACCGGTATGAAATGAATTACTCTTCAAAGACGTAATCTGTCAGTTTAAATTCAAATAGAAAAAAGCGTAAAAATGTGGCAAACGTGGGTAATGCATAAGTTTCGGTCTCTGCGTGAAACGCAAGCCAATAACGCTATACAGAAATCGCGTTTCAATCCTCGTGTGACTGTGACAACAAGCACAGTAGACTATTCACATTCCACATGGATCTCTACTTTATGGGTGGAATTACAAAACATGTACTTTGTAGCTCAGTTTGCTACGGAATGTCAGCAGAAACTGATTGTGTTACTTAAGTAACAGTTCACGTCCCACCCATAAAATATGGTTCTAGGACATGAGAATCACAAAACAGAAAGGAGTGAAAGAACTTCAGATCTCGCATTTGTTCGCATTATTTATTAGCATTTACACCTGTTACCCAACTTAGATTCAGTTTTCACAATTACGGGTAGAATAGTATTTTATTATGATTCCTATTGAGATTTATCACATTTACTAGCTGACTAGCATCGCAAATGTGTGTATTTGTTAAGCATGACATCATTATGGGCACGTTTATTTTCATAATGTAAATATCAATATTCTGCCGAACTGTGTACATCATTCGATGCACTGCATGATGAATATAGGTTTCTGTAAATTAAATGTCAACCATGTTCAAACGAACATTTAATTAATGTTTTGAACATGGCTGTGATGAGCAACCGTAATTAATTACAATGTCACAAATTTCCACCCAGTTGGTTGCAAATATAATTTAAAATTCCGTAACTAGTTTTCAACGTCAACTAGGGGCGCCTTCTTCAGAAGAAACAGTTACCTTACATGTGGTTGAAAAGAAATTTGAGCGACATCGCTCTAGTCAAACCATTAAGATATTGTTTTAAAATGTTGCCTATACCCGTTATGTATTCAGGTGGAAAATGTTTTAATTGTGGTTTTAATATTTTGACCATAGCGGTGTCACTCAAATTTCCTTTTAACCACATGTAAGGTAACAGTTTCCTCTGAAGAAGGTGCCCCTAGTTCGCGTTGAAAACTAGCTAAAGAAATTTAAATCTATTTGCAATCGGTTGGCTGGAAATTTGTGACAGTGGAAAATTTAATTGTACGATTGAAATTGTTTTGTGTGGATGTGCACACAGAGATATCTTTTTCATTGGGTTTGATATAGTTTCCTCATTATTGCTAACATTGAAATCGTATGTCAGGTCGTTTTGTGTTTGTAATTCAGTTACTGAACTACAGTAGAGTTATTTTGGAGAGGTAAAGGGAATACAAGGAGATTAATTATACGTATTTTGTACAGGGTTCTCCTGGCTGTAGTACAAACATTTTATAGTTTTTGCATTACTCTTTAATCCTACATCTATTATGGTAAAATTTTACTAACAGCTCTATCGACTGTTTCAGTATATGTGTATGTGGCTTAGGTTATGGTTCTCACAAAAATTTTAGTGACCATGCGATATAATTTAATGTACTATAACTAATGTCTCTGCTGATCAGTTATCAAGGAATTGTACACTGCGTTTGGTGCTATATCTATTTCTAGCACACCATATTCGTCGTCGTGCCTGTAGGACTAATAGATTACATTGAAGGTGCAAAGAGAAGGCCAGCACGAATGGTTACAAATTTATTTGACGCTTGGGCATCCTGAAAAGACTGAACTGGTAGACTCTTCTAGACAGACGTTGACTGTCCTGAGAAAGGGTTTAAATGATGATTACAGTCTCCAACGTATCTCTCCTGTAGAGATCGTGACGACAGAATTACATTAATTACAGCGGAGACATTAAAACCATCATTCTTCTTCGTGTTCGATACGTGAGTGGAACGTGAAGAGACCCTAATTACTAGTGCAATGGGACGTGCCCCCTGCGATGCACATCACAGTGGTTGGTAGAATATAGATGTAGATGTCATTGTTACATGAGATCTACTCCCCCGCTCAGCAGCAGAATATACCGCGTAACGAAAACATGCTGACTGATGAAAACAGTACACCAGACCAAGAAGTTTTTATACCTTGGTCTTGGGGTGATTAACATGGCAAGAGTGTTGCCAACAAAAATAAGAGTCTGAAATCGAATCGCGCTTGTATACTCAGTTCCCCCCCCCCCCCCCCCCCATGAACCATGACCCTTGCCGTTGGTGGGGAGGCTTGCGTGCCTCAGCGATACAGATAGCCGTACCGTAGGTGCAACCACAACGGAGGGGTATCTGTTGAGAGGCCAGACAAACGTGTGGTTCCTGAAGAGGGGCAGCAGCCTTTTCAGTAGTTGCAAGGGCAACAGTCTGGATGATTGACTGATCTGGCCTTGTAACAATAACCAAAACGGCCTTGCTGTGCTGGTACTGCGAACGGCTGAAAGCAAGGGGAAACTACAGCCGTAATTTTTCCCGAGGGCATGCAGCTTTACTGTATGATTACATGATGATGGCGTCCTCTTGGGTAAGATATTCCGGAGGTAAAATAGTCCCCCATTCGGATCTCCGGGCGGGGACTACTCAAGATGATGTCGTTATCAGGAGAAAGAAAACTGGCGTTCTACGGATCGGAGCGTGGAATGTCAGATCCCTTAATCGGGCAGGTAGGTTAGAAAATTTAAAAAGGGAAATGGAAAGGTTGAAGTTAGATATAATGGGAATTAGTGAAGTTCGGTGGCAGGAGGAACAAGACTTCTGGTCAGGTGAATACAGGGTTATAAACACAAAATCAAATATGGGTAATGCAGGAGTAGGTTTAATAATGAATAGGAAAATAGGAATGCGGGTAAGCTACTACAAACAGCATAGTGAACGCATTATTGTGGCCAAGATAGATACGAAGCCAACACCTACTACAGTAGTACAAGTTTATATGCCAACTAGCTCTGCAGATGACGAAGAAATTGAAGAAATGTATGATGAAATAAAAGAAATTATTCAGATTGTGAAGGGAGACGAAAATTTAATAGTAATGGGTGACTGGAATTCGAGTGTAGGAAAAGAGAGAGAAGGAAACATAGTAGGTGAATATGGATTGGGGCTAAGAAATGAAAGAGGAAGCCGCCTGGTAGAATTTTGCACAGAGCACAACATAATCATAGCTAACACTTGGCTTAAGAATCATGAAAGAAGGTTGTGTACATGGAAGAACCCTGGAGATACTAAAAGGTATCAGATAGATTATATAATGGTAAGACAGAGATTTAGGAACCAGGTTTTAAATTGTAAGACATTTCCAGGGGCAGATGTGGACTCTGACCACAATTTATTGGATATGACCTGTAGATTAAAACTGAAGAAACTGCAAAAAGGTGGGAATTTAAGGAGATGGGACCTGGATAAACTGAAAGAACCAGAGGTTGTACAGAGTTTCAGGGAGAGCATAAGGGAACAATTGACAGGAATGGGGGAAAGACATGCAGTAGAAGAAGAATGGGCAGCTCTGAGGGATGAAGTAGCAAAGGCAGCAGAGGATCAAGTAGGTAAAAAGACGAGGGCTAGTAGAAATCCTTGGGTAACAGAAGAAATATTGAATTTCATTGATGAAAGGAGAAAATATAAAAATGCAGTAAGTGAATCAGGCAAAAAGGAATACAAACGTCTCAAAAATGAGATCGACAGGAAGTGCAAAATGGCTAAGCAGGGATGGCTAGAGGACAAATGTAAGGATGTAGAGGCCTATCTCACTAGGGGTAAGATAGATACCGCCTACAGGAAAATTAAAGAGACTTTTGGAGATAAGAGAACGACTTGTATGAATATCAAGAGCTCAGATGGAAACCCAGTTCTAAGCAAAGAAGGGAAAGCAGAAAGGTGGAAGGAGTATATAAAGGGTCTATACAAGGGCGATGTCCTTGAGGACAATATTATGGAAATGGAAGAGGATGTAGATGAAGATGAAATGGGAGATATGATACTGCGTGAAGAGTTTGACAGAGCACTGAAAGACCTGAGTCGAAACAAGGCCCCCGGAGTAGACAATATTCCATTGGAACTACTGACGGCCGTGGGAGAGCCAGTCCTGACAAAACTCTACCATCTGGTGAGCAAAATGTATGAAACAGGCGAAATACCCTCAGACTTCAAGAAGAATATAATAATTCCAATCCCAAAGAAAGCAGGCGTTGACAGATGTGCAAAATTACCGAACTATCAGCTTAATAAGTCACAGCTGCAAAATACTAACACGAATTCTTTACAGACGAATGGAAAAACTAGTAGAAGCCAACCTCGGGGAAGATCAGTTTGGATTCCGTAGAAACACTGGAACACGTGAGGCAATACTGACCTTACGACTTATCTTAAAAGAAAGATTAAGGAAAGGCAAACCTACGTTTCTAGCATTTGTAGACTTAGAGAAAGCTTTTGACAACGTTGACTGGAATACTCTCTTTCAAATGCTAAAGGTGGCAGGGGTAAAATACAGGGAGCGAAAGGCTATTTACAATTTGTACAGAAACCAGATGGCAGTTATAAGAGTCGAGGGACATGAAAGGGAAGCAGTGGTTGGGAAGGGAGTAAGACAGGTTTGTAGCCTCTCCCCGATGTTGTTCAATCTGTATATTGAGCAAGCAGTAAAGGAAACAAAAGAAAAATTCGGAGTAGGTATTAAAATTCATGAAGAAATAAAAACTTTGAGGTTCGCCGATGACATTGTAATTCTGTCAGAGACAGCAAAGGACTTGGAAGAGCAGTTGAATGGAATGGACAGTGTCTTGAAAGGAGGATATAAGATGAACATCAACAAAAGCAAAACAAGGATAATGGAATGTAGTCTAATTAAGTCGGGTGATGCTGAGGGAATTAGATTAGGAAATGAGGCACTTAAAGTAGTAAAGGAGTTTTACTATTTGGGGAGCAAAATAACTGATGATGGTCGAAGTAGAGAGGACATAAAATGTAGGCTGGCAATGGCAAGGAAAGCGTTTCTGAAGAAGAGAAATTTGTTAACATCCAATATTGATTTAAGTGTCAGGAAGTCATTTCTGAAAGTATTCGTATGGAGTGTAGCCATGTATGGAAGTGAAACATGGACGATAAATAGTTTGGACAAGAAGAGAATAGAAGCTTTCGAAATGTGGTGCTACAGAAGAATGCTGAAGATTAGATGGGTAGATCACATAACTAATGAGGAAGTATTGAATAGGATTGGGGAGAAGAGAAGTTTGTGGCACAACTTGACCAGAAGAAGGGATCGGTTGGTAGGACATGTTCTGAGGCAACAAGGGATCACCAATTTAGTATTGGAGGGCAGCGTGGAGGGTAAAAATCGTAGAGGGAGACCAAGAGATGAATACACTAAGCAGATTCAGAAGGATGTAGGTTGCAGTAGGTACTGGGAGATGAAAAAGCTTGCACAGGATAGAGTAGCATGGAGAGCTGCAACAAACCAGTCTCAGGACTGAAGACCAAAACAACAACAACATACTCAGTTTTAATGTCGGGAAGTTTTATAAAAATCATAGCCAGTATCCTCAACGTCCAGTTTAAGCAACTGGACTGCACTAGTCTGCAAGTAGTCATTACGACGAAGCGAGCGAAGTTCGCAGAGCCTTCTTTAAGACCACCCGTAGAGTTTCGAGGGATGATAGCCTATGCGCAGGAGGAAAAGATGAGAATTTGCAGTAAACAGTAACATCAAAAAGAGGAATGCGAAAACAAACAGCAGTAATTCCCGAGGCGGAGGCGGCTGTCGGCGCCAAAAGCGAAGTGTAACATCCGTGCTTCGGCCGGCCGGCAGGCGAGCTCAGCGTCTGCGGCTTGTAGCATATGTTGTGCGTTATGTCACTGCGAAGATGTGCCGTAAAAAGAGCCAAGGGCGCTGTCTCAATACGGTAGACTTTATGTTCAGGTCCGATGAAATGTAAATTTCCTGCTCCTGCTCTTCCTTTTAACAACTTTATTCTGTTTCACTAACACTCCCTGGATACTTATTATTCAACTGCTTTTGTATTAGTGGTTTTTTCCTTTTTTACTCCTTGTGAAGGAATTTTATTTTGTTACATTTTTTCTCTTTTTCTCATGCGTTAATGTTATATAACATATTTAAATTTATAAAATATTGTAGAGCTGCCACGAAATAGATGTGGCCCCCTAAATGTACATACGGCAAAGGCAAAACAGGGGAGGAAACTAGAGGAATGGTGAGAGCTCGCTGGAGAACGGCCACTTGTCTGTAGAAGGAGGGCAGCTCGATACAAACATAAATCTTACAATCCATAGGGTGAGGAAATATTGGACACAGGAGCAAATTCGTACGGGAAAAGTGTATTTCTCTTTTTACGGTGTCATCACTGAACGAAAGCTGTTATTATACGTGTCCGCTTTGCTATTTACACTTTAAGAATTATCAAGCAAATTCGAATATACATTGTTGCATATTAATGTCGAGACTGTAGTGTACAGCAGTTTTTAGTGCAGTGTACTACTATCATTAATGTTCTTTATTCGACTACTTTCCTCAGTGTATTAAAAGAGGAAAAAGTCCTCAGCATAACTTCGTTATAAATTCCTTACGTAATTGTGAAGAAGGAAATGTGAATGTAGTTCGTCAGCGTATCTCACCTGTAAAAATGTCTAGTAAACTTTTTACAGGTACTACATACACTGGTGGAGTATCGCACAATGCCACGGACTTTTAAAAGGTAGCTCGGTGCTCTTCCGAGGTGCAATTAAGACCCTCAAAATCTTGAAAAGGCGGTTGCCGCTGTAAGATCAGGAAAATTTTTGTCCAGAAAGGTGTCAAGAAAATTTAAGTACCACATTCAACATTAGGGAATTGACAAAGGGTTGGATGAAAAACCTAAACAGTAGTTTTGTAAGAATCGTAACAAAAGTAGGTGCAAAAGAAGAGGAACTCAGATCTCTGACTCCATATCAGAACAGAAAATTGGTGTTGATTTTTCCTGGTATCCCTTATGATGATACTGTAGACAAACATCAAATTGTAAGAGTGTTGCCAACTTCTAGCGAAGGAAAGGGAAGGTTTTTATTCACTGAGAACATATTGTAGATATACGATTTGTGTTAGTATATTGTCATTATTAAGTAAACATTTTCTAAACACACGTGTCAAATTTTTTTTAAACAAGTTTTATGAATAAGTGTAAAATATTTTGTAACGACGTGTAATATATTTTATGAAATGTAAGAAGAATTTGTAAGCGTTTCTATGTTTTAGAAGCATAGGTTGTGTCCGAAATTACCCCATTACAGGGAGGTAAATATGGAACTTCAGATGGAAATTCAATGAGTGTCTGAAATTGCCTCATCATATGGGATAATATCGGACAGTTTTATTTGTTAAGATGTGTTTACTTAAATAATATTTTCGGTTCACATTCTCTGATCATGTAATTCTTGAATGTCACCCCAGTTATCTCGCAAATTTCATTGTGTAAATTTAATATTTCTTGTGAAGCTACCTCGAAGAATATTAAAATTCCATCCGATATTACTCCATATTACGGTAATTTGTAAGCTACAGTTAGCTAGCCTGCAAACTGTCACATTAACAGGTTATGAAATTAATTCAGTTTGCCATCGGTTCTCAACAGAACACGATTACAATATTTAAAAGATAGAACCTCCTCCTAATGTTCTGCGAAATTATGTTTATTCGCTTGTGAAACGGCTTTCGGCCTCTTAGCCCACCTTTAGGTGACAACTGAATCTCGCAAACGCGGATACAGTGACATACGACCTACACAGATATTATTTGAACATAAGATACAAAAGTAACAAAAAGCTGACAGGTAGAGTGTTTACATTAGAAAGTGTTACATTTTATGTCACACAGAAAAAATTACATTAACTAAAAAACGAAACAGATTTATATGTGGAGATACATTCAACAACTGATGAAAAATTATTTTGAATTTACTATTTCAGTCTATTATTTGTAATAAAGTTAAATTTAGAGAGGATCCAAAAGAAACTGGTCATGATGATTTAATACTAACCTGATAGTTGGTCCTACTTTTCTTGTTAATGAGCTCTGAAAAGGACTGTTTCTGCTATTTAGTTGATATGTCATTGCCTGGAGATCCTATGGATGGTCTGGTTGCCTGTAATCACTGTTGCTCAATTAGCACCACCCAGGAGGCACGTGTATGCTATTTTAAGATTAAACCTACGGACGTGAGCAACCTTGGCCGATGCAGGGATGCTCTCTTTAAGTGGAAAAGCTGCCTGATCCAGCCTGTTACTGCGGGGCTCCATACCAGACTGTTCACCACATTGTCAGTGAATGCATGGCTCGAGCCTATCAGGGCTCCAAAGAGGACTTCCCGCTAGCAACTTCAGATGCAGTGCGCTGGATTGAAGGACTGGATATTCAGCTGTAAAGACAAACTTAAGTTTCTTGTTTGTCAATATGTACATATGTATATGTAATTTAATTTCATGATATGTCTGTATTAGCCATAGGCTAAATAATAATAAATAAAATACTAAGCTGGCATTCTGTGTCATATGTTTGTTAACTCACACTATTTTCTGCAGGGCCACTTCCCTACTTTTCTTTACAGGATGTAATACTTCACATTCTACATCATATGAGTGGTTTTCTGTTCTTAGATGTTGGGCAAAGGTTGAATTTCTCTTTCTTAACCTCCAGGGTTTCTATTGTTCTGATATCATAATTGCCACAGCTCTCCTTGACTGACCAATATATACTTTCCCACAGTGCTTGCATGTGATTTTATATACACCGCACTGTGCCAAGGATTGCAGTCAGTCATTACCATTGAATAAAAATTTAATATGCTACTAGCAGCATCAAATGCAGGTTTGTAGTAGCGAGACTGCAAATTTACCGAGATTATCTGAAACTTTGCCAGTATATGGAATGATGTACCAGTTTTTGAGACAACGGACTGGTTCCTGTTGACTACCGTACAGAAGTGGTGTAATTTTATGCATTTTCTCTTATGTAATCATTGTCAGCAACGGAGTTTGTCAGTAAGACTAATACTTTGACTAATATAGATGTTCAATGCCTGTACAAAATATCTGATCGGGGGAACATCCGCAACTGAGAAACATGAGAAACAGCAAAAATCCTCTTCAGTGTACAGTATTTTTTATTATTTGTATTATGTCTCGCGCTGTGTGGACGTGTCGTGCTGTTTTATATGTTTACATTCTTATTCCTGTTGTGTACGTCATTTTAATGCGGGCTAATCCTTTTATGCCAAGACTTTGTTTTGGCATCTCAAGACCAGTCTATAGATGATTACACTAGTCTGCATGGTATCAGATGACTGACAATTAAAATGTGATACTTACTACTTTGTATACCTTTAGCCTGTTACATTTGTTGATACTAGTTGTTATTCTGTGACTTTGAAAGTGTTGTTTATCATGTAAGCTTGCATTAGCAGTGCTATATTGTGATCATCTGGAGGCAGAATTAATAAAACATTTCACTCAGTGTTTGTAGTTACGACAACGTCTACATGTAAACCTGTGAACAACCCACATGTTTTCCGTTATATTTGGGGAATTATACAACGTTTAAGCAGAAATAGCACACTTTGTGAAAAAAAACTTACCCATGTTTATTTTAAAATGAAACGTGGTGGCCGGCCGGAGTGGCAGAGCGGTTCTAGGCGCTACACCCAGTCTGGAACCACGCTACCGCTACGGTCGCAGGTTTGAGTCCTGCCTCGGCCATGGATGTGTGTGATGTCCTTAGGTTAGTTAGGTTTAAGTAGTTTTAAGTCTAGGGGACTGATGACCTCAGAAGTTAAGTCTCATAGTGCTCAGAGCAATCTTAACCATTGTGGAACGTCGTGACCAGGAGAAAGGATGGGCGCCAAAGACAGTTTTCCGCTATTATGTTGAAAGGATAAGATAGTGGACAAAATGAAAGAAAACATGGACGCCTTTTGCGATGGTGTAGAGGAGCCTAAAAGTCACTTGTCTTCTTTTTAGTTAATACAATTCAAAGAATAAGAAACAGATTGTGTATCCACGTACTGATTCAGCCATCTGCTTGCTCCTCTTTCTCCAGCTGTTTTAGAGATGATGATGAAAATGAAACTGATGCAGTTACCGAAGGTTCAAATGGTTCAAATGGCTCTGAGCACTATGCGACTTAACTTCGGAGGTCATCAGTCGCCTACAACTTAGAACTAATTAAACCTAACGAACCTAAGGACATCACACACATCCATGCCCGAGGCAGGATTCGAACCTGCGACCGTAGCGGTCGCTCGGCTCCAGACTGTAGCGCCCAGAACCCCACGGCCACTCTGGCCGGCAGTTACCGAAGGCTATAGTGATGTCTAATAGCTTGAATGTGTGTTTACTCCACAACTGTTCTCTCAGAGTGAAATTAATAATCTCGTACGAGATTTGAATTTGCCCAAGGAATATGTTGAACTACTTGGCTCACAGTTAAGAAGTAAGAATCTTCTGGATCCAAGAACAGATTACTCGTGATACACACATAGAGGGAAATAACTAGTTCCTTTGTTCACACAGAACGAATCTTGGGCTTACTGCAATAACATAAAAGAGTTAATGCACTTCTATGAATCTGAAAATTACTCTATGCAGTAGAGACTTTTTCTAGACTCATCAACGAGGAACCTGAAAGACGTATTACTGCATAATCGGAACGTGTATGGATTCCTTCCAGTGGCCAGTTCAGTTCAAATGAAAGAGACGTATGAGAAAATGAAGATGTTCTTAACAAGTATCCAGTATGAGGGGCACAAATGACTTATCTGCTGTAACTTCAAGGTTGTCGGAATGCTATTAGGACAACAAGATGAGTTTACAAAGATGTGTGCTTTCTATGCGACAGTCGGGAAAGGCAAAGACATTGGAGTCTGAGAGTTTCCAGAACGGATAAATTTTGTGCCCGGAACTATGAATATTCTGCACGAACTCCTTGTAAACAAAAAATCTTGCTTCAACTCCTGCACATAAAATTGGACTTGAAGGAATCTACTACACCTGGTCGACCCTGCTTCAAGTACCTTTCCAAGATATTTCACTTTATCATACAAGACAAATTGAAAGCTAGAATTTTTTTGGTCCTCAAATACAGAAATATCTGAAAGATGAACATTTTGATATGACTATGAAGAAGATAGAAAAAGACGCAGGACCGTCTTCCGAACAGTCACTGGGAATTTTCAAGTGAATAACAAAGATCCTAATTACAAGGTCACTGTCGAAAAAATGTTGCAAAATTTCAAGAACATGTGTCGTAACATGAGTGTGAAAGTCCACTTTCTATACTCAATATAGTGAAGAACCGGGTGAACGTTTTTACCAAGATACTAAGAAGCTGTGACGGCCGACTACTGTTGGATGTTGAAGAAGCACAGTCATCATATACAACGAACCGCAAGGAAGACAAAGAAGAGAAAGTTTAAAAATTAATAATACAGTGCTGACTTCTTGTTTTTATACGAGATAGTCACGAAGTAAATTAGGGGAGCCTGTAGAGTATTTTTTAGATGTACTTTATTTTTTAAATGTGTTTTGATTACAAACTCACCATGAGTGAAATGGTATTCGAATATATTTGTGGGTTCAGTAGTTAAAATCATCAAAATACAACTTCATATTTTGTGAAAAAACCTGACGTGATACACAAAAACGGAATTTATTTCTAGAGTCAGCATAAACAATCCATCCGAGAACACCTACTTTCAACAAATCATCTGACAAAAAGTTTTAAAATGCAGACTAGTGTTATCAGTCTTCCCGGTTCACATCATTCTCCTGTCACACTTCACCTGTCGTCGTCTTATTGCTTAATTTTTAGATACATTTTTGTTCATTATCCGCACTCCCTGTTTTAGTTGTATTTTTATACTTTGTCTTGATATTGTTATTCGTCCTGTCACGCTGACTCTTTGTCATTTCCACAAGACCCTTCTATTTACTTGTTACTGCGTTTTTTCTTATGTTTGTAGTCAACCCCTGACTGCCGTACCTTTACGGCTATCTGTTTCAACTCTCAACCTCATTGGCCTCTATATCAGTTGCTTCCTCTGCCACAGTCAGCCGCCATCCTGGAAGATTACACTACTCACATCCTTGTCGGTTGTACAGGCGGGCTGGTCCTGCGCGTGAGTGCAGTTACTTATTTATTATGGTATTCATGTTTGTCGAGATCCCTTCGGTCCCATGCCTTTGTTGTGAGTGTGACCCGTCATGATCGACTGGCCAGTCAGCAACACTTTTATGTTGCCGTAATCATATGAGTAACACCACTTTTCAAGGTTTTACTCGTCAGTTTGGTAAGTCAACCCCATAATTATTGTAATCTGTGGCTCCGCTTGTTCGCTGTTGGTGGCATCTGAAGATAAAGGCGTAGGCTTCGAAACTGGTCGTGCAATAAGAAATGAATTACTGGTGATCGAAGCGGATTTTTCCTCTATCAATGTCAGCAGTTTCTCACTAGAGTATAGCAAAAGAAGTAGTCGCTCAAACAACGGATGAGCCAAAGCAAAAGAAGTCCTACTTCATACTGCCAGAAGGAAATTTCTTAAAAGAAGAAAGGTAAAAATTATATCATGGAAGACAATGTCGCTCCTTAAAACGCTGACAATGCAAATTAAAGAACACGCGTCAAGTGGCTATTATGTCGGTCCCCCGACAACCTCTTTCTTAATACTAACTCAGTATAAATTTTGTTTCAGCATCGTTTCTGCAGTAGTGAATCCTTCTATTAGCTAAGTTTTCTCTCTCCTCTATTCCTTCTATTGTGTGATTGTCACCCATGGGTCATTTCGAAAGTCCTGCATGCTCTGCATGCATGATCTTTACGGTGGCGTGATCAACATGAAATTCGTGTCTGTTGTGAACGAGACTTTAGGAATGCAGAAGTTGCTATGGGTTTGCTGGATCGTGTGGGTGTGTCGTGAGTAACTCAGTTCTGAAATGGGAGCTGAAACCGAGTCAGGTCGGATTACATGTACTAACCAGCGTCCCCACGTCGAAATCGAATCCCTACACGGAAAGAACGCATCGAAAATTTACAACGCTTTGACAGACGTGTGTGGAAATAGTGTAGTGGATCGTAGCACAGTATCACGGTGGTCTGCTGGTAGCCGTGAAGGTCGGGTAAGCACTCAGGACAACCCAAGAAGCATAAGGCCATCAGCTGCAACAGATTACACATCTCAGGTTATTGTTAATGACATTTTAAGAGAGGAACAACGAAAAATGTCTGAGGAAATTGCAGATGAGTCCAGTATGTCTGTCACTTCAGTTTACAGAATCATAACTGAAAAACTAAAGCTAACAAAAGCGGCTGCCAGATGGATTCCGCATGTTTTGAGTGATGGGCAAGAAGCAGGTCGCAGAAGAAATCGTAGAAGAATTGCTTCAGAATTATCGAACACAAAGAGAACAGTTTCTGAAATTGATTTTTGCACATGATGAAACCTGGGTACGAATTATGAGCCAGAACTGAAGTTTCAGCAGTAGCAATGGAAAAGTTCCGACTCTCCACCCCTAAGTAAATTCCGCCTCCAACAATGAAAGGTGGAACTGGTGATGACCTTTACTTATAACATGAATGGAATCACAGATACAAACAGAGTGCTCCAGAGGTCGTTTCTAACAGTTACGTATAACAAGCTGTTCCTGTAAAATGTTTTACACCCGAAAATTCGTCAAACAAGGCATGACATGCTTGCCGCTGGTGTCATTTTGCACTATAACGCAAGACAGCATAATACCCTACCAGTGAGAGAAACACTCGATAAATATGGATGGGAAATACTGCTCCACTCACCATACTGTCCAGATATGAGCGCACCAAACTTTCTTTTGTTTCCAAAATGGAAGGAACACATCCGCGGCAAACGTTCTTTTACAACTGATGAAGTATCCTGTGAGGTGATGACCTGAGTAATCAGACAGCTCAACAACACAAGTGCCTAATCCGGAATACAGAAGATGTCATATCGTTGGGAGGCTGTCATAAGGAAGAATATATTGAAAGCTTGTTAAGTTATTTTGTAAAGTAAGTTAGTTTCTTCAATTCTGTGCTGTAGTATAAGGAACTTTTGAAATTACCCTCGTAGTTAGCGGTTTCAGCAATCCTCTCAGGTAGAGATTTCAACGAGGTTTTAGCTTCCTGGTGTGCCTCTTCCAACAAATACTTCATTTTATTGCATATACTCATAAGATACAGCAACGAGATAGCCCAATGTGCAGAGATCGGCATGCTGCAGCCTACTGAGGTGGCCAACCCTTCGGAACAGAGCGATGGACTCATGTAGCGCTCAACGGCCTGACCGCGACGCGAAAACGAGTTTCCACATTTGAGATGATTTATGTGTAAGAGCTCTGCCTGTATATTTTCCGTTGTGTGGATTCTGTGATCAGCGAAACTAATACAGAATTAAACTAAGAGGAACAGTGATGAATTCTGTGATCAGCGAAACTAATACAGAATTAAACTAAGAGGAACAGGGATATGAAGACAGGTAACGGATTATGTTGGAGATTACTTCATTTCTATGTTGGTTTCCTGACGCATGACGTGAATACGCTGAGAATTAACCGTCATTTTGGCATGTGGTTTAATTTGAGTGCAGATAGCTCCAAATTAAGTGGTAATGTTTAAAATTTACGGCTACAAGGTGTGTGGGTCGTCAATGCTGAGAAAATAAACGTTGTAGTTAGCCAATCAGGTTTTTGCGCACGAATCCAAACAGCTTGTGAGAGACAGTATTACCAACGCTGAAAGCGCACAAAAAAGAAAGCATGGTAAACCACTGGACAGTAGCGAGTGTGATCGTTGCTACTGTGGTTACAACGTAATGGAATTTTTGTTAATTTGCTATTTTTTTGGTGTCGGATTTCTGGCTTGTGTATGCAAACTGCAAAGAAGTAGCCACGAATTCCTCTTCATCTCAGGGTAGCCCTTACACCCGTCATCCTCAATCATTTATTGTTTACGTCTTCCAGTTCAATTTTTATCCTCTGTGCTCCCTCAAGTACTCTCATGTCCCACTATATGTCTTATCATCTTGTGTAACGCTATGGTCAATGATTTCCACATGTCCATCTCCTCGGCGATCGCCGATTCTGCGGAGAATTTTGTCATGTCTTATCAAACCCTAAATTTTCTACATCTTTTTCTGGACCACGTCTTGAATGCTCCGATTATCTTCTATCCCTGTTTTTCATCAGGCCATGATTCACTTCCACACAATGCTGTGCTCCAAAACTATATTCTCAGAAATTTCTTCATCAAATGAAAGCTTATGTTTGACGAAATTAAACTTCGTGGTTTCCAATTTTTTATGTTAAGTTCACTGATAATCTGATTTTGCTACTCCTTATTATCTTAGTTTTCCTTCTGGTTATGCTTAATCCATCTCCTGCAGTCACTGGTTGTTCATTCGATTTCCTAGGTGCAGTTGTTGCTGTAGAATTTTGATACCAAATTCCTTTATTTCCATTGGTGCTTCTTAAATATATACATTTAAAGGTTGGGAAAAAACACTGCATGCCTCTATTACATCCTTTTTCATTCCGAATTTTTCATTGCCTCTGAGTTTTGTACATGTTGTACACTGAGGCGAGAAAATGCCATGGAATACCTTTTGTCCGGCTTAGTGCAGCAACTCGACATCGACTCAGCAGATCGTGGGAAGTCCCCTTACTGCTTCTGTTCTCTTCCATAATTGGAAAAGTGTTGCCGATGGAGTATTCTGAGCACGAACTGACCTCTGGAGTACGTCCTGTAAACCAATGATGAACAGTTGCAGCTCAGTGACAATGTTGGGTGATCTGGGTGGCGAGTCATTCGCTCCAGTTGTCCA